>NW_027142800.1:0-152766 GCF_026170545.1 Melanerpes formicivorus
TACCCTCTTATTATTTTGCAGAGTTGATGCTGATCTTCATTAGTTTCAAGACAGTTTCAATATCAAGGTGTGCATTTCTCAGGCATTATGCCAGATGGGCTCTTAGTGTAGAATTTGCCTGTTAACAGCTAATTACCTTTGTTCTTTGTAGCATAGAATTTGCCGGTAAAAAGCCAATTACCTTTGTTCTTTGTTTTGTAATTGTTAGGGTTTGTGGTTTTTTCCTTTTCCTTTTCCTTTTCCTTTTCCTTTTCCTTTTCCTTTTTCCTTTTTCCTTTCTCCTTTTCCTTTTCCTTTTCCTTTTCCTTTTCCTTTTCCTTTTCCTCTTTTCCTTTTCCTTTTCCCTTTTCCCTTTTCCCTTTTCCTTTCCCTTTTCCTTTCCCTTTTCCCTTTTCCCTTTCCCTTTCCCTTTCCCTTTCCCTTTCCCTTTCCCTTCCCTTTCCCTTTTCCTTTTCCCTTCTTTCTTTTTTCTCTTTCTCTTTCTCTTTCTCTTCCTCTTTCTCTTTCCTTCCCTCTTCTCTTTCTCTTTCTCTTTTCTCTTTCTCTTTCCTCTTTCCCTCTTTCTCTTTCTCTTTCTCTTTCTCTTTCCTCTTTCTCCTTTCTCTTTCTCTCTTCTCTTTCTCTCTTTCTCTTTCCTCTTTCTCTTTCTCTTTCTCTCTTCTCTTTCTCTTTCTCTTTCTCTTTCTCTTTCTCTTTCTTCTTTCTCTTTCTCTCTTCTCTTTCTCTTTCTCTTTCCTCTTTCTCTTTCTCTTTCTCTCTTTCTCTTTTCTCTTTCTCTTTCTCTTTCTCTTTCTCTTCCCCCTCCCCTTAATTTCTTTTATTTTGCCTGGAATAATACATTTTCCCATTTAATCTAATTCAGAAGCTGTTGTCAGGGATGTGGTTTCTGATGTATATTGTGTACACAGAATTTAAATGCCATAATTGCAACTCCAGCAGGCTTAAGTCAATAAGCAGTTGCTACAGGGGAAGGCAATTAAAGTTGAAAATGGTTAGCAAACTGAAGGGACACAAATGACTTATCTATTTTCAGGTTATACTTTATGACTTTTAATTCAGTCTGTGATTTCCTATTATTCTTAATTCATATCATAGAATGGTTTAAGTTGAAAGGGACCTTAAAGATCAAGTTCCAACCCTGTGCCATGGGTAGGGATATGTCCCACTGGACCAGATTTCTCGAGCATGATCCAGCCTGGTCTTAAATGCTTCCAGGGATGAGTCCCTAAGTTCTCTGTGCAATCAGTTCCAGTGTCTCACCATCCTCTATATTAAAGAACTTCTTCCTAATGTCTGATCTAATCTACTTTGCTCTAGTTTAAAAACCATTGCTCCTCATTTAAACTCCTTTCCCTACTTTTGATGCACTTTTATGCTTCTCATTAAAAAGTCTGCATTCCTCAACAAAAACCCCCAAACAACAAAACAAAGCAAAACAAAACATAAACAAACTAACAAGCTAAAACCAAACCAACCAAACTAAAAACCACACCACATCTAATGATAGTTGCAGGCATCATTAATCTTTTGGCTTAGTCATCCAGGCAAACCTCTGAGGAAACTTTCTTAGTTTGAGAACTCTGCCTGAGGCCCTTCTGAGTTCTGCAAATAGCGATTGCATGTATTTTATCAAATGCCATGCTTGTTTCATGAATCTCATTAAGTGCCCATTTATACTTTGACTTGATTTATCTGTTCTCATTTATGCATGAGTGTGAAATGCCTGTTCCAAAGAATGTTGGAAAGAACTTTTTTTTTTATTGAGTGATATTATTCATACGTATATTTTTTTGTTGCTTAATGAAAACCATGACCTAAATTAGAACTCAGGTCAATGAATTTTGAAGTTAAGGCTCTATTAGAAAAATAAAGACAGGACACTGAAGAGGAATTCTCAGAAATATTTTTACATATGGAGGATTTCAGTCATCCCATGTCATCGTATTTGAGTGGACACTGAAAAAGAAAGTAGTAGTTCTCTTAGTGATTTTTGTTTTTTCTCCTGAATGCACAGAAGAGGGTGGTTTATTTTCATATTCTGAATTTTGATCTGAATTCAAAAAAGGAACTGAGGCCAGGCTGAAGTGTCTGGCTCAAGGATTCCTCTATAATGTTGAAAAGCTATAGGCATAGTGACCTGAATTACCTCACTAAAAGAAAGACATTGAGGTACCAGAGTGTGTCCAGAAAAGGGGCAATGAAGCTGGTGAAGGTTTTGGAGAACACTGACTGGGAGCAGAGACTTGAAACTTCTTTATTCTTCCATATTTAGTGCATGTCTGGGCTACTGATTGCATCTGGAGAAACTTTTACCATTTAGTTTTAGTTGTTTCACTTTGGAGAGCTGTATGTTCAGGATACAAGAATGATGGTTTCCACATGAGGACAGAGGGCAAGATAAATCTCAGGGATTTGAGACTGCCTGGTTGCTTCATTGTCCCAAGTGAGTATTCCTAGGCTCTTTAGCACACACTTGCTCTCCGTGTGTTTTGCCCATCTCCCTTATTTTATACCCGAGCTCTCCTCTTGGATCTGAAAAACATTTATTACAGAAATCTCAATATTTTCTAGAGGATGGGTTTTGCCAAATAGATTTTGAGTTTATATTGGGTGGGGGGTGGGGTGGGGGGGAAATGCCTCAGCAGCTTTTGTTTGTGACTTAGTTCTTGCTTCCATTTGCAAGAAAACAAAATGTGTGTCACAGGGAAGCTGAGCAGGCTGTCTCCCTCTTTCTGCACTAGCTGCAGAACTGGGACTGTGAGAATGATGGCTGTGTCTTTCTTCAAATTTTGTGGTTCTTTCTAGTCATGTTTTCTGTTGTGGTCCCCAGTGGAAAAAATAAAGCACAAGAACAAAAAGCCCTGTACTCTAATGTGGTTACAATTGGTCTTCTCTGCAGATTTGCTTCCTTTTAAGTGTGGTATCCATGCAGAACATCAGCAAATAACATTAAGATTAATTTCAGATTAAGCTCAACAAAACAAAGCATTTACTCCAAGAGATACAATTCTTATTTTTTTCCACTGTGAGTCAGACGTGCCTGATTTTCAATTGGGTAGTTATCAGAATCATAGAATGGTCCAGGCTGGAAGGGACGCCCAAAGGTCAGCAGGGACATCCCCCAACTAGATCAGGCTGCCCAGGGCCTCGTTGAGCCTCACCTTGCCTCCCTGGGCAACCTGTTCCAGTGTTCCACCACCCTCATAGTGAAGAACTTCTTCCTGATATCCAATCTAAATCTGCCCTTCTCTAGTTTGAAGACATTGTCCCTTGTCCTGTCCCTGCAGGCCATTGTAAACAAGTCTCTCTCCATCCTTCCTGTAGGTTCTCTTCAGGTACTGGAAGGCTGCTATAAGGTCTCCCCAGAGCCTCCTCCACTCCAGGCTGAACAACCCCAGCTCCGTCAGCCTGTCCTCAGGGTAGAGGTGTTCCAACCCCCTGATCATTTTCATGGTCCTCCTCTGGACCTTCTCCATCAGGTCCATGTCCTTCCTATATTGAGGGCTCCAGACCTATACACAGTACTCCAGGTGAGGTCTCACCAGAGCAAAGTGACAGAATCACCTCTCTGGATCTGCTGGCAACACATCTTTTGATGCAGCCCAGGATGTGATTTGCGTTCTGGGCTGCAAGTGCACACTGCTTGCTCATGTCCAGCTTCAAGGCTAAGGAAACAAGGTAGTTATTTATTTCTTCTTCTTTCCTAAAAAGACAAGGGCAAAATACAATTTCAGCTGCAATATTACATCATCCCAGAATGAATGCAGAAAGACTCTAATTCCTTTGATTCCTGAGAGAAAGTGGCTTCTTCAGGGCTGCTCAGATATGTCTACAGACCTTCCCAGCATGATGTTTTGCATGTCATTGATTGCCACATGTTTAGCAAATGTCTTCCTAATGTTATCAGTTCTAACATAACTCATGTATCTAAGGAAAAGGAATGAGGAAATGTCACTCACATCAAATTAGCTTTGCATATCAAACCACTTTTAGGGAAGGCATCTGAAAACTGTTCAGATAGGTTGATTTTGATTGCAGAAATGTTTGTAATTCAGCTACAGTTTGTCCTAATGTAGGACAATATTACAAGGCTGTAATATTTTAGGCCAAGACAGCAATATACTTCTATGTCAGATCTGTATTCTTTCTAAATTTTATGGCAAAGAGAAGTGATTCTGCACCTTTACTCTGCACTTTTGAGACCCCACCTAGAGTACTGCATCGAGTTCTCATGCTGCCACCATAAGAGGGACATTAAACTGCTGGAGCATGTCCAAAGGAGGCCATGAAGGTGTTCAGAGGGCTGTGTCACCTTACCTATTGGAACAGGCTGCAGGAGTTGGGGCTGTTCAGCCTGAAGAAGAGATAGCTTCAAGCTCCAGATCACAGAGCGGCCTTCTAGTACCTGAAGCCTCCCTGGAGCCTTCTCTTCTTCAAGTTGAACAGCCCCAACTCTCTCTGCTTGCATCCATAGGGGAAGAATAGAATAGAATAGAATAGAATAGAATAGAATAGAATAGAATAGAATAGAATAGAATAGACCTTTGAGATCATCGAGTCCAACCTATTGTCCAACACTATCTAATCAACTAAACCATGGCACCAAGCAACCCATCCAGTCTCTTCCTAAGCACCTCCAGTGATGGTGACTCCACCACCTCCATTCCAATGGCCAGTAATTCTTTCTGTGAAGAACTTCTTCCTAACATCCAGCCTAAAACGACTCCAGCTCTCTATGTTTTCAGTGTTTGTTGTGTCTCCTATGTTTTGTATATTTTCTGTTTCAGTATTTAAAAAAGGAGATTGTATAAAAACTATCAAAGACATTCTTTGGATACAGCATAACAAATAAATGTAATATGAAGTGTTATTAGGAATTGTTGTGATGAGTAAAACCAAAGAGAACATTTTAGACAAGTTTTCATGTATGGAAACTGTAGACATTTGGTGTGAAATTTGATATAGCCATATTTGGAATAGAGATTTATCTTTGAGACCAGAGGCCTATTGATTCCATGCTGTTGGCAAAAAACATGTTTTGAAATTATCCAAAATATTGGTTTTGAGTACCCCCACCTGAAATTATAATAGAGGGACTAAGAGAAAAAGGGCATACCTAAACAGAGTATGAAATGCATAGATCACAGTTATGAACAAAAATTTAAGGTAAGATGCAAGATGTGCTCGCTTCGGCAGCACATATACTAAAATTAGAACGATACAGAGAAGATTAGCATGGCCCCTGCGCAAGGATGACACGCAAATTCCTGAAGCGTTCCATATTTTTAACAGCATGAGATTTAACACATCCAAGTGCCAGGTTCTGCACATTGGCCACAACAACCCCATGCAGTGCTACAGGCTGGGGGTCAGAGTGGCTGGAGAGCAGCCAGGCAGAGAGGGACCTGGGGGTGCTGGTTGATGGTAGGCTGAACATGAGCCTGCAGTGTGCCCAGGCAGCCAAGAGGGCCAATGGCATCCTGGCCTGCATCAAGAACAGTGTGGCCAGCAGGAGCAGGGAGGTCATTCTGCCCCTGTACACTGCACTGGTTCAGCCACACCTCGAGTCCTGTGTCCAGTTCTGGGGCCCCTCAGTTTAGGAAGGACATTGACTTGCTGGAACGAGTCCAGAGAAGGGCAACAAAGTTGGTAAGGGGGTTTTGGAACACAAGCCCTATGAGGAGAGGCTGAGGGAGCTGGGGTTGCTCAGCCTGGAGAAGAGGAGACTCAGGGGGTGACCTTATCACTCTCGACAACTACCTGAAGGGAGGTTGTAGACAGGCTGATGATGGTCTCTTCTCCCAGGCACCCAGTACCAGAACAAGAGGACACAGTCTCAGGCTGCGCCAGGGGAGGTTCAGGTTGGATGTTAGGAAGAAGTTCTATACAGAAAGAGTGATTGCGCTATGGAATGGGTTGCCCGGGGAGGTGGTGGAGTCGCCGTCATTGAAGGTGTTCAGAAGGAGACTTGATGGGGTGCTTGGTGCCATGGGTTAGCTGTTTGGGTGGGTTGGATTGGTTGATGGGTTGGACACGATGATCTTGAAGGTCTCTTCCAACCTGGTTTGGTTTATTCTAATAAAGTTTATTCTATTCTAATGTCTTAATAAATTTATTGTCTTTCAGTAACATGTCACATAATTAGAGCTGTTCTACCTGATGCAATTCTAAAATCCAGTTACAAGTAGAGATTTTAAAAATTATTTGCAGTTCGGGAAAATTAAATCAAGAAAGAAGAAAGCACATCTTATTGTTTCACATTCCTCAAAACATTTACGGCCTGTTGGGACAACCTGCTGCAAGGTTCTTGCTCTGAGCCTGGTCAATTGGCAGGTTCTTTTGTGAGGGATACCCATCTTGTTGGTCTGAGATGTCCTGTTTGCCTGTCCCTGTCAGACAAATATTGCTCATAGTTGGATGTACTCAAATGCATACTTAAGAAAACAGCAAATGGAGCCTAGAGCCCAAAGAAAGGAATATTTAGGTCACACCTTGTTGAGTGAGTACATATTGAATCATGCTTGTGTATAATGTGATTGTTTGTGTAGTGCTGGCTCCATGGTTGCCTGTGAAATGCCAGTCACTTTTTCTTTTTTTGCCAGATGTAGAAGATGACAAGCTAGCAAGTCTGGGCAACTACCTGAAGTGACTATCTTTGGCTGTCAAACTGATACCAAAGAATTTTGGTTTACCTTTAGAACACTTCCAAAACTATACAGTGTAGTATTTGAAAGACACGCCTTAGAATCCAGAATCTAGCTGATCATCATAGCTCTTTCTAGTCCTCAAAGATATTTTTTTCCCTTTTTGAAACAACCACAGATTACACTTAGGGCAAACAATCAAAGTATAGGGGTTGAAGTGTAGGGGTTAAATCATGCCTAGGTGAGAATAGAAGCATAATTTTTGTCATGCAATGGTGTTTCTCCTTACCATGGTGAAAATGTTGAGGTAAGACAGTTAATTTACCTGGATGTGACAAATATGAGGTGTTTCAGAAGGAGATCTGTCCTAAACAATGGTTTGTTGAATTTAAATCTTTATGTTTGCAACAGCCAGGAAAAACAAGCAACACATTCTTTTCAAACATGTTAGGATTAGAAAAGTTGACAGGATCTACAGGACAAGAAGAAATCTCCTGAGATGAAAAAAAGTAAATAACATTGTTAATTCTATATTCATTAAAGAAGCTTGGAAGATTCCATCATGAGATCTAATCTTAGTAAGGGATGTATTGGAGATCAGTTTCAAATCAAAAGTGTAGCAGAGTATTTATAGAACACAATGACACATGAATATGAGACTCAAGAGTTCTAAGAGAAAGCTGAAACTAAAATATCCTCATTGGAAAAGGACTGGAGTGTAACAAAAGGCAGTGACAGCTTTTAAAGGGTGGTAAGGAAAGTTTCAAACTGTTCTGCTCTGTACAGGCACTGAGAGAACAGCAGCCCTTGGGAATTAAGGTGGGTTCAGTGAATCGTCTCACTGCTGATGCCTTCCTTGTCATGTGAAAAGGAGCAAGGTGTCATGTACAACCTGACTGTTAGTGTGGTTGAGTTCCTTTTACGAGAAAAGAGTGCCACACTTATCTCATCAGGTCTCCATTAGGATTAGCTAATTGTTTGGAACAAAATTGTAATTTGACAAATCCACAGCTTCCTTGTATCCCTTTACTGACAAAATAAGTTCATATAAACAATTTGTATAACAGAATGACAGTATGAAATTGTGAAAAGACTAGCAGGGAAGCTCTCGAGGCCAAGTTTTCAGCTGCTGTGGAGAGAGGATGTACATTCTAGAGTCAGCCATAAACCTCAGGCTAAGAACTGCTAACACGTGCTTGAATACTGAACTGTTATTTTGCAGATGCACTATTTAACCTACTCCTTGAAACAGTGCTCAGTGATGCATCTGATGCAAGATTCATTTTAGAGTTGTAGAATCCTAGAATGGCTTGAGCTGAAAGGGACCATACAGATCTATTTCCAATTCACCTGCCATGGACAGGGATATCTCCCACTAGACCAGGTTGCTCAAAGTCTTATACAGCCCAGTCTTAAACACTTCCAGGGATGTCTCAAAAACTTCCAATGTCTCACCACCATCACAGTAAAGAACTTCTTCCTAACATCCCATTTAAATCTACCCTGCTCTAGTTTAAAACTCTCGCCCCTTATCCTATCACCACTTGGACCATTTGCCCAGTAATGATAGATAAGTTTGAGCAGACATATATTGCACTAGCTAGTAGTTTATCACCATAAAGTACCTGGCACATTTCAGCACAAAGCTTAGGACCAAGACTATCACCGCTGAAGTCATTATATTAACATGGAGCTTATGAAAGCTTATGGTTTGCTTTTCTTGGACAGGCTGCAGAACAAGTGCAAAGGGCAGGGTTTAACAACCCAGAATTTGTCTTCTGTCATGTTGAAATACAAACTTCTTCCTAATGTCTAATCTAAATCTACCCTCCTCTATCTTGGATCCATTCCACCTAGCCCTGTCACTACCTGACACTACCTCACCAGCTTTCTTGTAGGCTCCCTTCAGATACTGGAAAGCCACAATAAGGTCTCCTTGGAGCCTTCTCTTCTCCACGCTGAACAACCCCAGCTCTCTCAGTTTGTCCTTTAGGAGAGGTGCTCCAATGGTTTGAAACTGGAGCAGGGTAGTTTTAGTTTGGACATAGGGAGGAAGGTCTTCACAATGAGGGTGGTGAAATACCAGAACAGGTTGCCCGAAGATGTGATTGAAGCCCTGTCAAAGTCAAACTTGATGTGGCCCTGAGCAACTTGACCTAGTTGGAGATGTCCCTGCTGACTGCAGGGGGTTGAGCAAGATGACCTTTGAGGGTCCCTTTGAACTTGATGCATTGTGTGATTCTGTGACTATTCCCATTTCCTATGTATTCCATTTCCCATAAAATAAGAAAATCTCGAGAAAATCTGATACATTGTTTCACATGAGAACTGGAACATGATGTGCTTCACTGTCAGAACTGCCTGTCCCCGTGGTAAGCTAGTGGTACATTGTTCCTGAGTTAACGTTGTGCAGCTGAAAGCCAGGCAAAGCCAAGATCTTGGAGAAATTTGTCTGGTTTAAGGCAAGGAATTTATTGCTAAGATTGGCTTTTACAGTCCAGGGGTTATGAATATGAGGAACACAGACAACTGCCTTGCTACTGACACTTCTGTGCTGCAATAAGGTTAATCTTGCCTTTCTTTTTATTTTTGCTAACATAAGGGCATAAAAACCCCTGAAAAAATAATTGTATTCTCTCTTGATTTCTAAGCCACCCTTTTCTTCATCATATCTGAAAGAAAATGTTGGTTTAGGAAAAGCTTATTACAGTATTTTACCCTGATTTTATACTTCAGAGAATAATTTGTGATTTCCTGCATAGTCATGCTATCTTGCATCATAAAATATTACTGTGCTATGTATTTTCTGTTTGAATTTCTGTGACTACACTAAATTAATTACTATGCAGTGAAAGGACTATATGATCAAGTGCTATAATTCATTTGCTTGGTATCTTCAATCTGTCAAAAATTAACTCAGTAAAAACACCCTATGATCTGTGCAGATTTACTGTAGGTCTTTCTCCTCCTTGATGGTTACACTACTCATTGAGAAAAGTTTTCTTTTAGCATGTGGGTCCTGGAATCACAGAATGGTAGGCGTTGGAAAGGACATTTGGAGATCATTGAGCCCAGTTTCCCTGCCAAGGTTCACCCAGAGAAGGCCACACAGGAATATGTCCAGATGAGTTTAGAATGTCTCCAGAGATGGACACTCCACCACCTCTCTGGGCAGCTTTTTCCAGTGCTTCATGAACTGTAAATTAAAGAAGTTTGTCCTCATGTTTAGATATAACTTCTTATGTTCAGTTTTGGGCCCATTATCCCTTGTCCTGTCACTGGGTGACACTGAAAAAAAAACTGGTCCCATCCTCCTGACACCCACCTTTTAAGTACTTTCTCTTTTCCTGACTAACAGGACCCAATTCTCTCAGTCATTCCTTATAAGTGAGATGTTCCAGTCCCCTCACTGTCTGCAGACTGGGACAGGGGATACTTATTAATTGATGCTGGGTGCTAACAAGGTAGAACTTCTATTACTTCATTTGGAATTATTTCTCTCTTTTGCAAATATACCAAGTTTTCATTATAACTTCCATGTTTACCTGCCAATACCAGCTATACATTTCCAAGCAGTTAGCAGAAACTCTGTCACTAGCTCTGTGTAAAATGCAGATGCTTTTGGTTCCAAAATCTATTTACACATCCAGGATGGAATTAATCATCTTTCATGAGGCCCACAAAGGCTCTCTCTTGTCCTTCTAAGCCACAAACTAAAATATTACATAGTGCTTCAAATGGTGTAAGTGTCCTTGTGGAAAGGCTGTGTGCTGGAATGAATTTCACCAGCATGAATAGCAAGGAATGGTATGGCCACACCACCAGCAGTAACTGCTGCCTTTGGTACAAATGGAGACATGAAACAGCTCATGAAGAAATTTGATTAATTCCTTCTCTTTTGAATGCAGCTGCAGTCTGCAAACTGGCTCTTGACTTTTTGCTGACATTTTACAACTGCATTTTTTAAAGATGTTTTTTTCACGTTGCTGGGTGAGAATGCACAGCCAGCCACAGGCTGCAGGCCTTCAGCGGCTCTGAGTCAGCCAGAACAGCTGACCTGAATTGGCTTCAGGTGTCTCCCAGACCATCAGCATCACACTCAGTATAAAGGGAGAAGTTTGCAGAAGAAGGAGCATCCTGCTAGATAATTCTACTTTCAAGGGCTGTCTTTCTCTTTAGTGCGATTGCTTGTCTTTTGCAGAGCTGAGTATTACTTAGATGGTTTGTATTGACAAAGTGCCAGTTTGGCTATTTCAAGGATGCATGCTACCCACTCCTTTAATGATGTGACTAGATTTAAGTAGTCCAGAATTAAATTGCTTATGTCTTGGATTCAGCAGCCTTCTGGAGTTGCTGTCCAGCTGTGCAGTGAGTAGGTAGCTGGTGCACTGGGTGTAGAACTGGCTGATTGGCAGGGCCTAGGGGGTTCTAGTGAACAGGAATCTGGCTGGCTGGTGATGAGCTGTCAGTGATGTTCCACAGGCAGTTCTCTTCACTCTTTTTATCAATCATCTGGATGGAGGAGTGAAATACACTCTAGGGACTTAAACTTGTTCTGGTGCTGCCAGATTTCAGTTAACTATTGATTAGCAATTAAAGGTTGACCTTCTACATAAAGTTGATCAATTCTTCCAAAAAGCATAAAGTAAAATGACTTGAACTGTTATCCTTATTCATTTGCCTATGACACTAAGCTGTGTGGGGTAGTCAACATGCTGGAGGGAAGGGATGTCATCTAGAGGGACCTTGATAGCCAGGAGAGGTGGGACCATCACAGTATCACAGTATCACAATATAACTTAGGTTGGAAAGGACCTCAAGGATCATCGAGTCCAGCCTATCAACACAGACCCCATGACTAGACCATGGCACCAAGTGCCACATCCAATCTCCTCTTGAATGCCTCCAGGAATGGTGACTCAACCACCTCCCTGGGCAACCCGTTCCAATGATGAATGACTTGCTCGGTGAAGAACTTTCTCCTCACCTTGAGCCTAAACTTCCCCTGGCGCAGCTTGAGACTGTGTCCCCTTGTTCTGGTGCTGGTTGCCTGGGAGAAGAGACCAACCCCTTCCCGGCAACAACCACCTTTCAGGTAGTTGTAGAGGGCAATGAGGTCACCCCTGAGCCTCCTTTTCTCCAGGCTAAACAATCCCAGCTCCCTCAGCCTCTCCTCATAGGGCTTGTGTTCAAGGCCTCCCACTAGCCTTGTTGTCTTTCTCTGGATGCATTCAAGTGTTTCAATGTCCTTCTTAAACTGAGGGGCCCAGAACTGGACACAGGACTCAAGGTGCGGCCTAAACAAAGCAGTGCACAGGGGCACAATGACTTCCCTGCTCCTGCTGGCCACACTATTCCTAATGCAGGCCAGGATGCCTTTGACCTTCTTGGCCACCTGGGCACACTGCTGGCTCATATTCAGGTGGCTGTCAATCAGCACCCCCCAGGTCCCTCTCTGTTTGGCAGCTCTCCAGCCACTCCGACCCCAGGCTGTAGCTCTGCATGGGATTGCCGTGGCCAAAGTGCAGCACTCGGCACTTGTACTTGTTGAATGCCATCCCATTGGACTCTGCCCATCTGTCCAGTCAGTCGAGGTCCGTCTGCAGAGCCCTTCTGCCCTCTAACTGACTAACATCTGCCCCTAACTTGGTGTCATCTGCAAACTTGCTGATGAGTGACTCGACCCCCTCATCCAGATCATTAATGAAGATGTTGAAGAGGATGGGGCCCAGCACTGATCCCTGGGGGACACCACTGGTGACTGGCCACCAGCTGCATGTGGCACCATTCACCACCACTCTCTGGGCTCGGCCCTCCAGCCAGTTCCTAACCCAGCACAGAGTGTAGTGGTCCAAGCCACGAGCTGACAGCTTAGACAGCAGTTTGCTGTGGGGGATGGTGTCAAAGGCCTTGCTGAAGTCCAGGTAGACCACATCCACAGGCCTCCCCACATCCACCAGATGGCTCACCTGATCATAGAAGTAGGTCAGGTTGGAGAGGCAGGACCTGCCCTTCCTGAATCCATGTTGGCTGGACCTGAGCCCTTGGCCATCCTTCAGGTGAACACTTATTGCTGCCAGGATAATCTGCTCCATTATTTTCCCTGACACTGAGGTCAGGCTGACTGGCCTGGAGTTTCCAGGTTCCTCCATCCGACCTTTCTTATGGATGGGGACCACATTGGCCAGTTTCCAGTCATCTGGGACCTCACCGGTGAGCCAGGACTGGAGGAAAATGATGGAGAGCAGCCTGGCCAGCTCATCTGCCAGCTCTCTCAGCACCCTAGGATGGATCCCATTCGGTCCCATGGACTTGTGAGTGTCCAAGTGGCTCAGCAGGTCCCAAACTAATTCCTCATGGATTACTGGGGCACTACACTGCTCCCCGACCCCATCGCCCAGCTCAGGAGGCCACTCGTCCTGAACTCCTGCCTTGCTGTTAAACATTGAGACAAAGAAGGTGTTCAGGACCTCAGCCTTTTCCTCATCTTCAGTCACCATGTTCCCCTCCAGGTCCAATAGGGAGTGCAGGTTCTTCCTGCTGTTCTTCTTATTGCAAATATATTTATAAAAATGCTTTTTATTATCATGTTAACCTTGTGAAGTTTAACAGGACAAAGTCCCACACCTTGGTAAGGGAAATACCAAGCACAAATCCAGACTGGGCAAAGAGTGGATTGAGATCAGCTCTGCAGAGAAGGGCTTCTGGGGTGGCGGCTGATGAGGTGTCTGGTGTGAGCTGGTGATGAGTGCTGGAAGCCCAAAAAGCCAACCATTTCCTGAGAGGTGCACTAAAAGATGCATGGCCAGCAGGTCAGGGGAGGTGATTTTGCACCTCTACTCTGCTCTGGTGAGGACCTCACCTCTAGTACTGTGTCCAGCTATGGGGCCCCAAACACAAGACTTACATAGAATTTTTGGAAAGGGCCATGAGAGGATGGCCATGAAGATGATCAAAGAGATGGAGCACCTCCCCTATGAAGCTGACAGATTTGGGGCTGTTCAGCCTGGAGAAGAGATGTGTGCTTGGGTTTGTATCAGGAATAGTGTGAACAGCTAGTCTGGGGATGTGATTGCTCCCCTCTACTCAGAACTAGTGAGTCTACACCTTGAACACTGGACCATGAAATCCAAGGACACTGAGGTGCTGAACTGTAAACAAAGAAGATCAAAAAAGGTAGTGAAGGACCTTGAACACAAGTTGTATGAGGAACAGCTAAGAGAAACTGGTGTTTATTCTGCAGAAATGGAGGCTGTTGGCCTCTTGAGCTAGATAGTTAAAAACTGTAAATACAGCATTAATAGAAAAGAGAGGAAGAAAGAAAAAACAAAAGCAACAACACAACCGACCAAAAAAATCAGAGAGATAAAACACAATTGCTTTAACTAAAATAGCCATCCTTTTTGTGTTCAAAGTTAATTTTGACACAATGTTCTCTGAGAAGACAAGCATATGGATTTTATTTGGTTCCTCCTCTGTGTTCTTCCCTTACAACAGAGAATACATTCAAATTTTGTCTGGAAGAATTTGGATTGTCCTCATAGCATTCCATTTCCTGAAGCAAATGTAACAATTATGCTTTCTAAACGTCCAATATAGAATGACACAAACAATGCAATTGTGAAATTTGGGCATGAGCTTGACTATTTGACTATTGACACCTTGAGTCCTGTGTCCAGTTCAGGGCCCCTCAGTTTAGGAAAGATGTTGAGTTGCTGGAACATATTCAGAGAAGGGCAACAAAGCTGGGGAGGGGTTTGGAGCACAGCCCTGTGAGGAGAGGCTGAGGGAGCTGGGGTTGCTTAGCCTGGAGAAGAGGAGGCTTAGGGGAGACCTTCTTGCTCTCTACAACTACCTGAAGAGAGGTTGTAGCCAGGTGGAGGTTGGTCTCTTCTCCCAGGCAACCAGTAACAGAACAGAGAGACCTCGACTGCCTGATGGGCAGAGTCCAATGGGATGCCATTCAACAAGTCCAAGTGCCGGGTGCTGCACTTTGGCCATGGCAACCCCATGCAGAGTTACAGGCTGGGGGTCAGAGTGGCTGGAGAGCTGCCAAACAGAGAGGGACCTGGGGGTGCTGATTGACAGCTGGCTGAACATTAGCCAGCTGTGTGCCCAGGTGGCCAAGAAGGTCAATGGCATCCTGGCATGCACCAAGAATAGTGTGGCCAGCAGGAGCAGGGAAGTCATTCTGCCCCTGTACTCTGCATTGGTTAGACTGCACCTTGAGTCCTGTGTCCAGTTCTGGGCTCCTCAGTTTAAGAAGAATATTGAGATACTTGAAGGTGTCCAGAGAAGGGCAACAAGGCTGGGGAGAGGCCTTGAGCACAAGCCCTATGAGGAGAGGCTGAGTGAGCTGGGATTGTTTAGCCTGGAGAATAGGAGGCTCAGGGGAGACCTTATTGATGTCTACAACTACCTGAAGGGTGGTTGTAGCCAGGAAGGGGTTGGTCTCTTCTCCCAGGCAACCAGCATCAGAACAAGAGGACACAGTCTCAAGCTGCACCAGGGGAAGTTTAGGCTTGCGGTGAGGAGAAAGCTCTTTACAGAGAGAGTTGTTAGCCATTGGAATGGGCTGCCCAGGGAGGTGGTAGAGTCACCATCCCTGGAGGTGTTCAAGAGGGGATTGGACCCATGGCACTTGGTGCCATGGTTTAGTCATGAGGTCTGTGGTGACAGGTTTTACTTGATGATCTTCGAGGTCTCTTCCAAGCTTAGCGATACTGTGATACTTTAACAAGAGGACACAGTCTCAAGCTGCACCAGGGAAGGTTTAGGCTGGATGTTAGGAAGAAGTTCTTCACAGAAAGAGTGATTTGCCATTGGAATGGGCTTCCCTGGGAGGTGGTAGAGTCACCGTCACTGGAGGTGTTTAGGAAGAGACTGTATGGGGCACTTGGTGCCATGGTTTAGTTGGTTAGATAGTGTTGGATGATAGGTTGGACTCTATCTCAAAGGTCTTTTCCAACCTCTTCTCTTCTTTTCTCTTCTCTTCTCTTCTCTTCTCTTCTCTTCTCTTCTCTTCTCTTCTCTTCTCTTCTCTTCTCTTCTCTTCTCTTCTCTTCTCTTCTCTTCTCTTCTCTTCTCTTCTCTTCTCTTCTCTTCTCTTCTCTTCTCTTCTCTTCTCTTCTCTTCTCTTCTCTTCTCTTCTCTTCTCTTCTCTTCTCTTCTCTTTCACATGCAAAATCACAATAGCTA
This sequence comes from Melanerpes formicivorus, assembly GCF_026170545.1. NCBI lineage: Eukaryota > Metazoa > Chordata > Aves > Piciformes > Picidae > Melanerpes > Melanerpes formicivorus. The sequence goes on from NW_027142800.1 coordinate 15,843, forward strand.
CAGTACGGGTGAATGTTTCTGATTCATGATTCATATACCTAAAGTCCAATATGCTTCCTGTTCCCTCTATCACACATTTCAAACACTAAGGAAGTATTTCTACATATAATCACTTCAATTTTCAATATTTTGATTTAGATATGGAAACGTCTTTCTATGTAGAAAGAGTATTTTTCCTTAACCATAAGTCTATAGTACTTATTGTCTCCTTCTGGAAGGAATATTGAGGTTAATGACTTTATGTGTATATCTTAGAGAAATCTGGGTTACCATTCTCCTTTTTCTTTAACACTAGAAAAGCTTATATTTTCTACTTTTTATTTTTTTCCATAAGAAGAACAGAATTTGCCCAAATTGAACAATTAAAATGTTGGGTTTGTGTTATTTACATCCTGACTGGAAATAGGAAGGACCAAGTCTCTGTCAAGCCTTCCTGACTTTTGGCACTTCAGTTCCACTTGTGAAAAGTGAAAATATTCAATCAGTTCTCATAGTCATATGAAAACTTTGTGCTAAGCTCATGCAAATATCTTCTATTTCTACCAGGTCTATTCTATTCTATTCTATTCTATTCTATTCTATTCTATTCTATTCTATTCTATTCTATTCTATTCTATTCTATTCTATTCTATTCTATTCTATTCTATTCTATTCTATTCTATTCATCTGGAGAGTCACATGGTCATTCTCAGAAATCATAGAATCATGGAATTGTTATGGTTGGAAAGGACCTCAAGAATCTAGTTTCAACCACCCTGCCATGGAAGGGAAACCTCACACTAGATCATGTTGTTCAGAGCCACATCCAGCCTGGCCTTCAACAAGCCCTGTGAGGAGAGGCTGAGGAAGCCGAGGTTGCTTAGCCTGGAGAGGAGGAGACTCAGGGGTGACCTTAGTGCTCTCTACAACTACCTGAAGGGAGGTTGTAGACAGGTGGATGTTGATCTCTTCTCCCAGGCAGCCAGTACCAGAACAAGAGGACACAGTCTCAGGCTGCGCCAGGAGAGGTTTAGGTTGGATGTTAGGAAGAAGTTCTATACAGAGAGAGTGATTGCCCATTGGAATGGGCTGCCCAGGGAGGTGGTGGGGTCACCATCATTGAAGGTTGTCAGGAGGAGACTTGATGGGGTGCTTGGTGCCATGGTTTAGTTGTTTAGGTGGGTTGGATTGGTTGATGGGTTGGACACAATGATCTTGAGGGTCTCTTCCAACCTGGTCTATTCTATTCTATTCTATTCTATTCTATTCTATTCTATTCTAATTCAGAGTTTCTGATGGCAACCTGGCTGCTAGAGCACTCAGCTCTGAGCAGGGGAGCATCATAGAACCATAGGGTTAGGGTTGGAAGGGACCTCAAGGATCACCTAGTTGCAATCCCCCTGCCATGGGCAGGGAGCCCTCACACTAGATCAAGTTGCTCAGAGCCACATCCAGCCTGGCCTTAAAAACCTCCAGGGATGGGGCTTCTACCACCTCATGAAGTTTGATTTGGATGCTTAAATTAAAAAAAAAAGAAGAAAAAGATTTCATATTTATAAATGGTTTTCACTTTAAATTTATTTTTGGATTTGGCACCAAATTCCTCTTCATGTGTTCCAAAGATGTGAAGCAGGTACTGTCTGTGACATCTTGTGAACTACAAAAAGGGGAAATGTGAACTATAAAACACAACTTCTTCTGTAAAAAATGACAGAAAACAAAGAATAAACATCTGCATATTAAAAAAGTGCATTCACTTAGCTTTTGCAAGTGCAAGCTTCAGTTTATTTCATGCAGTTTAAATTATAAACAAACACAGATCAGAGGCAACCAGCAGTGCCTGTGGGTTTTGCTTAGCATGACAATTAGCTTATGATTTGTCTGCTGGCAGGGGAAGAAAAAAAACTGAGCTAAGACACAGATGGGCTAAAGGAGTGGATAGTTTATTTTTGTAATTGGTCCTATGAAGCATATTGTAGGCAAACAGTGAAGCAGGAGATGTTTATCCATTTCTTTACAGCATCCTACATCTGATTCAACAATGCTCATTCTTGGGTCACAAGCCAATGAAGACACAAGGCTTGGAGCAGAGTGGCTGGAAAGTTACATAGTAGAGAAAGACCTGAAAGTGTTGATGGGCACCTGGCCGAACATGACCCATCAGTGTGTTCAGGTGGCCAAGAAGGCCACCAGCATCCTAGCCTGGATCAGCAATTAACGTGACCAGTAGGACCAGGAAAGTGATTCTCCTCCTGTACTCAGCATTGGTGAGGCCATACTTGGAGCACTGGGTTCAGACATTTAAGTGCTGGAGTCGGTCTAGAGAAGGGCAACAAAGCTGGTGAGGGGTCTAGAGAACATATTTTGTGAGCATTGGCTGAGGAAGCTGTGGATATTTAGTCTGGGGAAAAGGAAGCTCTCCATGACTCCATGAAAAGAGGTTGGAGACTGGTGAGTGTCCTCTCCCTAGTAACAAGTGAGAGGGTGAGAGGAAAAGGCCTCAAGTTGCACCGAGGAAGGTTTAGACTGGATGTTAGAAGACACATTTGACTGAAACGAAACATGGTGGGATAACACGCACTATTGAAGAGCTGCACTGGGGGGTTACAGGCTCTTTAGGAGAGACAGGCGAGGAAGAAGAGGAGGAGAGGTGGCCTTGTATATTAGGGAATCACTCTCTGCCACAGAACTTGAGGTGGAGAAAGAAGGGATCGAGAGCCTGTGGGTTAAAATCAGAGGGCAGCCTAACAAATCTGACATCCTGGTTGGAGTCTGTTATAGACCACCCCACCAGGATGAGGAGGCTGATGAATTATTCTACAAGCAACTGGAGGCTGTCTCAAGATCATCAGATCTTGTCCTTGTGGGCGACTTCAACCTCCCAGATATCTGCTGGAAACTTAATTCAGCAGAGAAGAGGGAGTCCAGAACATTCCTGGAGTGCATGGAGGACTGCTTCCTGATGCAGCTGTTAAGTGAGCCTACCAGGGGCCAGGCTCTGCTTGACCTGCTGTTCTCCAATAGGGAAGGGCTGGTGGGAGATGTGATTGTGGGAGGCTGCCTAGGGTGCAGTGACCACAAGACAGTGGAGTTTTCAATATGCAGGGAGATAGGGAGGAGCACCAACAGAACCTTCACCTTGGACTTCCGGAGGGCAAACTTCAGCCTGTTTAAGAAACTTATTTGTAAAATTCCCTGGGTAGCAGCCCTCAAGAACCGAGGGGTCCAGGAGGGTTGGACCTACTTCAAACAGGAGCTCTTGAAGGCACAGGAACTGGCAGTTCCCAAGTGCCGAAAGACGAACCGGAGAGGAAGGTGATGGGCCTGGATGAGCAAGCAGCTCCTGGAGGATTTAAGGGTTAAAAAGAGGCTGTATCACCTTTGGAAGTAGGGGAAGGCTTCTCGAGGTATGTTTAAAGAAGCTGTTAGATCATATAGGAAAAAAATTAGGGAGGAAAAGGCCCAGTTGGAACTGAAGCTGGCCACCTCTGTGAAAGATAATAAAAAGCATTTTTACAAATACATTAACACCAAAACAAAGGGCAAGAAGAACCTGCACTCCTTATTGGACCTGGAGGGGAACACTGTGACTGAAGATGAGGAAAAGGCTGAGGTCCTGAACACCTTCTTTGCCTCCATTTTTAACAGCAAGGCAGGAGGAGTTCAGGACGAGTGGCCTCCAGAGCTGGGTGACGGGGTCAGGGAGCAGTGTACTGCCTGGGTAATCCATGAGGAATTAGTTTGGGACCTGCTGAGCCACTTGGACACTCACAAGTCCATAGGACCGAATGGGATCCATCCTAGGGTGCTGAGAGAGCTGGCAGATGAGCTGGCCAGGCCGCTCTCCATCATTTTCCTCCAGTCCTGGCTCACCGGTGAGGTCCCAGATGACTGGAAACTGGCCAATGTGGTCCCCATCCATAAGAAAGGTCGGATGGAGGGACCTGTAAACTCCAGGCCAGTCAGCCTGACCTCAGTGTCAGGGAAAATAATGGAGCAGATTATCCTGGCAGCAATAAGTGCTCACCTGAAGGATGGCCAAGGGCTCAGGTCCAGCCAACATGGATTCAGGAAGGGCAGGTCCTGCCTCTCCAACCTGACCTACTTCTATGATCAGGTGAGCCATCTGGTGGACGTGGGGAGGCCTGTGGATGTGGTCTACTTGGACTTCAGCAAGGCCTTTGACACCGTCCCCCACAGCAAACTGCTGTCTAAGCTGTCAGCTCATGGCTTGGACTGTAACACTCGATGCTGGGTTAGGAACTAGCTGGAGGGCCGAGCCCAGAGAGTGGTGGTGAATGGTGCCACATGCAGCTGGTGGCCAGTCACCAGTGGTGTCCCCCAGGGATCAGTGCTGGGCCCCATCCTCTTTAACATCTTTATTGATGATCTGGATGAGGGGATTGAGTCAGTCATCAGCAAATTTGCAGATGACACCAAGTTAGGAGCGGATGTTAGTCAGTTAGAGGGCAGAAGGGCTCTGCAGATGGACCTCGACTGACTGGACAGATGGACAGAGTCCAATGGGATGGCATTCAACAAGTACAAGTGCTGAGTGCTGCACTTTGGCCACGGCAACCCCATGCAGAGCTACAGCCTGGGGTCGGAGTGGCTGGAGAGCTGCCAAACAGAGAGGGACCTGAGGGTGCTGATTGACAGCTGCCTAAATATGAGCCAGCTATGTGCACAGGTGTCCAAGAAGGCCAATGGCATCCTGGCCTGCATTAGGAATAGTGTGGCCAGCAGGAGCAGGGAAGTCATTGTGCCCCTGTGCACTGCTTTGTTTAGGCTGCACCTTGAGTCCTGTGTCCAGTTCTGGGCCCCTCAGTTTAAGAAGGACATTGAAACACTTGAATGCATCCAGAGAAAGACAACAAGGCTAGTGGGAGGCCTTGAACACAAGCCCTATGAGGAGAGGCTGAGGGAGCTGGGATTGTTTAGCCTGGAGAAAAGGAGGCTCAGGGGAGACCTTATTGATGTCTACAACTACCTGAAAGGTGGTTGTAGCCAGGAAGGGGTTGGTCTCTTCTCCCAGGCAACCAGCACCAGAACAAGGGGACACAGTCTCAAGCTGCGCCAGGGGAAGTTTAGGCTCGCAGTGAGGAGAAAGTTCTTCACTGAGAGAGTCATTGGTCATTGGTACGGGCTGCCCGGGGAGGTGGTGGAGTCACCATCCCTGGAGGTGTTCAAGAGGGGATTGGACCCATGGCACTTGGTGCCATGGTCTAGTCATGAGGTCTGTGGTGACAGGTTTTACTTGATGATCCTTGAGGTCTCTTCCAACCTTGGCAATACTGTGATACTGTGAAACAGTTCTTAAAGACTGGAACAGTCTCTGCAGGGAGACAGTTGTATCCCCATCCTTGGAGATGTTACAAAGAGGTAGAGATGTGGAGCTGAGGGTCATGGTTTAGCATCAGACTTGGTACAGTGAGATATTGGTTTGACTCAATGATTTTAAATGTCTTTCCCAGCTGGAGCGATTCTATGATTGTGTCTCTGAAATGTGATGTTCTTCTATATATCACCTGATAACAACATCGAATTTACAGCAACATTTTAAAAATTACTGAGGTTTGTCACTATTTTATTTATTTTATTATTTATTGGTTTGGGGTTTTTTTGCAAACGGTCTTCACCAAGTATCACAGTATCACAGTATCACCAAGGTTGGAGAGACCTCAAAGATCATCAAGTAAAACCTGTCACCACAGACCTCATGACTAAACCATGGCACCAAGTGCCACGTCCAGTCCCCGCTTGAACACCTCCAGGGACGGTGGCTCCATCAGTTCCCTAGGCAGCACATTCCAATGGCGAATGACTCTCTCAGTGAAGAACTTCCTCCTCACTTCGAGCCTAACCCCGCCCGGTGCAGCTTGAGACTGTGTCCTCTTGTTCTGGTGCTGGTTGCAAGAGAGAAGAGACCAACCCCTTCCTGGCCACAACCACCCTTCAGGTAGTAGTAGAGAGCAATGAGGTCTCCCCTGAGTAGCTACACAGAGTCACCAAGTTGTTTTCACATTTATTCCAATGTCTTGCATGACACTGAATGTGCATTATACCAGCACAATATCTGGAAAAGATAGAACTTAAAATGTAGTAAATACTTTCTCATGTTTATATAGGGTTGGGCTCTTCTCCCAGGTAACCAGCATCAGAACACAGTCTGAGCACAAGAGGACACAGTCTCAAGCTGTGCCAGGGGAGGTTTAGGCTGGACGTTAGGAAGAAGTTCTTCACAGAAAGAGTGATTGGCCATTGGAATGGGCTGCCCAGGGAGGTGGTGGAGTCACCATCACTGGAGGTGTTTAGGAAGAGACTTGATGGGGTGCTTGGTGCCATGGTTTAATTGATTTGATGGTGTTGGATGATAGGTTGGACTCGATGATCTCAGAGGTCTCTTCCAACCTGGTCTGGTCTATTCTATTCTATTCTATTCTATTCTATTCTATTCTATTCTATTCTATTCTATTCTATTCTATTCTATTCTATTCTATTCTATTCTATTCTATTCTATTCTATTCATTTCTCATCTCTAATTACAATAATGATTCCTGACTGGTATACAGTATCTGCAAAGAGACAACCAGATGAAAATCAGCTGTGCTGTCAGCTGGGAAGTTTGTCTGGCTTATCCTGAAGCCTATGGAGGCTTTAGTACAAATTCCATGACAGTAACGTGTTAAAATTCAAAATCATCTAAATTCTAGAACTAGGCTCTGCAACAGAATTATAAAACCACAGTCTGACACAGCATGAAAGTAAATTAAGCTAGTTCTAACCTTTATCTGTCCTTATCCTTTAACTATCTTTACTTAAAAGTAAGATCATCAGATAAGGTTGCAGAGAAAGATTGACATGATGCTTAAAAGGACCAATTAGTCCCTAAAGTTTATGGTGCTAACATTCTGTCTGCTGCTCTTCTGAAGTCCTGTTATTACATCAGCTTTTATATAACGAAAAAGACAAAGTGTTTCTGATTTATAGTTAGAAAATCAAACAATGTATCAAAAGAACCCAAAATAATTAAAATGACCGAGGTGGAGAACACAGTGAATATGATGGGAAAATTTAAACTAAATTCTTAGTCAGATCTTACAGAAAATTAATTTCACAAACAAATATACCTTAGCCTGAACAATAGGGAGAATTCTGACATATGTAAAATCACTTGTGGCTTATTTAATTTCTTGATTACTCATTTCATCTTAATCCTCCTACAATGCATTCCAAGATAATCCATATCCTAGGAACGTTGAGCTTTTTTGCTTGGCTATGACAATTGTATCTGAGTCATTAGGGAAAAAATATAAGTTGCTTACTGCAATTAATGCAACTCCATTTTAAAGATTCAAAACTCCTACCATTAAGTCCATGCAGTAATGAAATGCTTATAAATATAAAATGTATTTAATGCTCCCTTTTTTACCAGAATTTCTTTGAAGGCTTTCTAGAAAACAAAATAATCCCGCAAAACACAAAACCACAAAACCCAACCTAACCCAAGCCAACCCACCCACCCGCCACTGCCAAAAATGACACCAAACACCCTCTTGGTAGAATAACTACAATGATTAGGTCAAAAATCTTTGTGAAGAGAGTCCTGTGAACCCAGGCAAAACCATTGATGGTTTGCATTACTAAAATGGTCTCTGTTTTGTTTTGGTTTTCATTAAAAATCAGTTTTAAATATTCTGTATTACACATGCCTGTAGTCATTATCTAATTAGGAATGATATCTCTACTGGGCAGCTTTCCCCCCATGACACCTGAAGCCTGGACCGTTAATGGGGTTATTGCGACCCAAGTGTGGGACTCAGCACCTGGCCTTATTGAACCTCATACAACTAGCATCAGTCCATTGATCCAGGCTGTCCAGGTCCATCTGTAGAACCTTGCTACTTTCAAGTAGACCATCACCCCCGCTCCAGCTTAGCATTATCTGCAAACTTACTGAGGATTCATTCATTCTCCTTGTCCAAACCATTGATTTCAGTACTGAGCACTGGGGAAGACCACTTGTAACTAGCCACCAATTGGATTTAATTCCATCCACCACCACTCTTTGGGGCTGGCCACGATTTGGGTTGTCTTTTTTTTTTTTGTTGTTGTTTCACCAGGAGGATGCTGTAGGAGACAGTGCCAAGTGCTTCACTGAAGTCCAGGTCAACAACATCTAAAGCCTTTCCCTCATTCACATTGACATTGAACTTGGGGAACTTGAGGAATGAAAGCTGAAGATGCAAGCAAATCTTTACACTGTGCTTCTGTTATCACGAGTGGTTGGTTTCTGACATGTATTATGTCCCTCATATTCATAGATTCATAGAATGATTTGGGTTGTGAAGGACCTTAAAGATCATCTAGATTCAAGGCCCCTGCCATAGGCAGGAACATCTTCCTCTAGACCAGGATGATCAAGACCTCATCCAACCTGGTCTAGATTACCTCCAGGGAGGGGGCATCCATGTCTGCCCTGGGCAACCTGTTGAAGTGTCTCACCACCCTTATTGTAAAGAATTTCTTCCAAACATCCAGTCTGAATCTGCCATCTTTCAGCTTATTATATTGCATCTGAACTGACTCCAGTGATCTGTGGGAATACAATGGAAAGAGAAGTGTGAAAGATACAGGAAAAACAAGTGCAAAAGTTAATTTTTTTTTCCCCATTCTGTTCTCCTGAGAACTGAATTATTCTTAAAAGAATTTTAATTATGCTTAGAAAAAAACCCTAATCTTGTTTCCAGGTTTGGTGTTTTGTTTTTTTTTTTTTTTTTTTTTTTTGCTGCCACTGAAATAAATTACCTATGCCCTAAACTGGCAGCAATACTCTTGGTCTGAAAAATAACTCAGTATAGTTGTCAGGTTTTCATTACCCTTTCTCTCTGATTAGAGTCATAGGTGAAATCTGATTTCAATTTAAGCCTTGCAAGCTAGATTTTCAAATGGTGTAAATTAGAACAGTTCCACTGACTTCTGTGCCAGTATGCCATCATGCAACTCCAAAAAGCTGGTACTGTTGTGACACTGCGATGTTCCACAACGCAGTACAGTACAAACTCTGAGTGACCTTTAAGTATGTGGTAGAACAAGTGCTTGAAACGACAGTGGCAAGCAGTTTGTTAGGAAAACTTGAGTCAGGCTATTATAAAAGTGTCTTGCAATAGGCAGTTCTCATAAAATTTGCATTAGAACTGAGCAAAGAAATAGCAATTAATTTAGGTTGGGGTTGTTGATGGTTTTCGGTTTTTTTTTTCCCCCAACATTTTCTTCCCAAGAAAGAATAAAGCTTATTTTCTTCTCATTAGCCTGAGTGCTGAAATTTCTCGAATCCAAGTAATTTGAATGACTAAGAATTTCTGGTGATTGAAAAAGGCAGTTTGTAGGGAAACAGTGTTATTACCATTGGAGGTCCTGGGGCCAGGATTTGATTTTTAGTAAGGATTATAGGAGAATAGTCTTCACTTCTTGTTTTCACTAGAAGCAAGGAGCAAACTCTGTGAAGGAGCACTTTATATTACTTAGCTGTGAAATATGGATGTCACAGCTCTACCAGCAATACTTGTGTCTGCATCTATGTTGGAAGCAGCAGAAATTTGCTTGCTGCGCACAGAACAATGTTTCTATACTTGCATATAGCTTTTCATGGAATGTTCTGTGCTGGAGATCTCCACTGACACAACGCTACCAGACTGGCTATGGCAGTGGAAGTTTTGTTACATAAACAAGGTATTAGGAAGCTTAAATCCATCCTGATATTGTCATATATCCACATGGCCGTGTCCACATCAACATTTGGAAGTCAATGATTTTTTTAAAGAAAAAAAAAATTGGAATCCTGGAGGTGTTTCAAAGAGGCAGAGATGTGGTACTGAGTGACATGGTTTAGCATCAGGCTTGGTAAAGTTAGATAATACTAGGACTTGACAGTCTTAAAGGTCTTTTCCAACCAAAAGGATTCTATAATTCTGTGATTCCATAAAATCAGATGTCTCTTAATGCTGAAAGGTTTTTAAACTTGGTATGCTTTAATTGTAAACTGAACACCATATTTGGGACATCCACATTAAAGTGCAAAGTAATCTGACATTGGTATAATGAAGTTTCACTTTGCCTGCTTGCAGACACATGAGATGACAAAAAGCATTAGGAATTTGGCTGTACGTGGGAAGAGAGACACTATCTGTTTTTCCTAACATTATGATTTAAAGGGCTGGGGTTGGAGTGGCTGGAGAGCAGCCAGGCAGAAAGGGACCTAGGGGTACTGATTGACAGCTGGCTGTCATGACATGAGCCAGCAGTGTGTCCAGCTGGCCAAGAGGCCAATGGTGTTCTGGCCTGCATCAGAAATAATGTGGCCAGCAGGAGCAGGGAAGCCATTGTGCCTCTGTACTCAGCACTGCTTATGCCACAGCTTGAGTACTGTGTCCAGTTCTGGGCCCCGCAATTTAAGAAGACACTGAGACTCTTGAACATGTCCAGAGAAGGACAATGAGGCTGGGGAGAGGTCTCAACTCAGAGTTGAGATAAAGAGATAAGAGTTTAACATGACATATCATAACCACAATACATAATGACCTTAGCTAATAATCTAATGAATATAGAATATAGAATATAGAATATAGAATATAGAATATAGAATATAGAGTATAGAATAAACCAGGTTGGAAGAGACCTTCAAGATCATCACGTCCAACCTATCATCCAACACCACCTAATCAACTAACTCATGCAACCAAGCACCCTGTCAAGTCTCCTCCTGAACACCTCCAGTGATGGCGATTCCACCACCTTCCTGGGCAGCCCATTCCAATGGGCAATCACATTCTCTTTGTAAGACCTCCTCCTGACCTCCAGCCTGAACCTCCCCTGGCGCAGCCTGAGACTGTGTCCTCTTGTTCTGGTGCTGGCTGCCTGGGAGAAGAGACCAACTTCTAATGTAATTTAATCTAATAATCTAATAATACAATGCATGACTATTTTGGCTTAGCCTGTTTAATAGCAAGAGAAGTGTAGTGATATACAGGAAAATAAGTGTACTGTGCTGGGAAAATGGGAGAGAAGGATGGACATGTAGGGAGAGAAGGATGGATATGCAGAGAGGGAAAACCAGCAAGCATGGAAGGCAGATGACAAACTCCTGTGTAGGAACAAATGATGCCAGGCAGTGTGAGAGACTAAAAGCTGGCTCTCCTGGTGTGACTCAACAAAGATAAAATTACTTGCTGCTTGCCCAGACAATATGTGTTGGGCGGAGCCACTGGAAGAAAGGTGCAAAGATCATGTAGGAATCCTGTCTACCAATCCTGGATGCAAATCACCTTGTGATTGCATTGTGATAACACTGGACTGCAGCTGGCCTACAACAATTACCCAAGGACCCAGCCATCATGCCTTCAGGACAAGATAATCTCCGCCCATCAAGTACCCTGGAAAGGGTAGACAATGGATTCACCACCTGTTTCCTGATGTGTAATGAGTGTGGGGGCATGTCTGGATGGAGACAGAGGAGGCAAAGAGCCCCCCCTCCCATCCAGACCTCTGCCCAAACACACAGAAATACACAGAAAGATTTCCTGGGGAATGATACCTGGATATTTACCTAAGGATGATTTCCTGGCCCTGGAATTCCTGAGGGACAATACTTGGATACATACCTAAGGACTAAAAACTGTATAAAAGACTTGAGCGACTACTGGCTTGTGAGAAGAAAAGCGCAGGAGAAAAACGGAGATGAAGGAAAACACAGGAGACGGACCATGCCGCTGAGAAGGAAAAGCCCGGGACAATGCTGCTCCGGAGAAAAGGAGATGTGGAGCCTGGAAGAAGCTCTCCGTGTCCTAAGTTCCGCCTGCTGCAATTCATGGAGCTGAAGAGGCTGCCCAGAGGATCACATCTCTTCTCCAGCCAAAGCCTCAGTGCTGTTTGTCTACAAACCCAACATCTCCTGCAGCACCTTTCCTCCACAGACTCAAACTGTCTTGGGGACGTGAAGGGTGTGGCAATATAATTCCTTTTCTCTTCTCTCTCTCTTTTCTCTCTCCCTCTCTATTTTCTCCCTCGCCCCTTCTTATTTCCACTTAATTTATATAATAAATAGTCTAGCTGTTGATATTTTGGCCTCGTTTGTGCCTCTAATTTCACAACATGGGAATATTCAAAAGACCTTGTGTCTCTTTCCCTCTCTGGACCGAGACAGGCAGCAAGGCCTCAAATTAAACAGATCAGAGAAAGTTGCATGTTGCAGGGTACCTGTGTAGACACTGCTCAGTTTGAAAGGCAGTGACAGTTGTTGCACTTAATAACTGAGACTAGAATATCCCAGGGCACAATGGACTGGGAGATGATTGGAATCAAAACCAGCTGAAAAATGCATGTGAAGAGTTTAGAACATTTTTTATGAAAGGAATGTGTAGTTGAGGAAAGCCTGGCAGCACTGGTTCTTAAACTCAAAAGGCCCCAGCTCAGTTTACCCAACATGTAAGTCAGTTGTCAAGAAAATACTAAGTCATGACTGGCAGACAAGTTTCTGATGGAGCTCTGCCTCTGGGTTTACTGGGGGTTTTGTGGAAGTAGAGTGACTTCTAGGAATGGTTATGATGAATATGAAGCAAACTTCCTCCTAGTTCAAGAATTCCAGTGGACTATGGCAGTCAATTATATGCCAAGAAGGAAATAGCTGAAATTCTGGGCAATTGGCTGCTCATGGTTCTCTGAGTTTTTTTAAAGGATCATTTTTGAAATTTGAATTCAGTCTGAGAAAAAAATATCTAAATTATAGCACTTATTCCTCAAGAAATCAGCTCCATCTTTTTACAGATTTTGAGCTTACAAACATATTTGGGGTGGCTATATTTAACAGAGAAGGAGAAAAATATTTGCCTAAGATATCCTATAGATTTTGTGATATTATATGTTCATATCATAGAATCATAGAATGGCCCTGCTGTCAGGAACAATGTCTTATTCTGTGTGAAGTTCAGACTGGTGGCTGCATGCAGAGCTACAGGCTGGGGTCAGAGTGGCTGGAGACCTGCCAAACAGAAGGGGACCTGGGGGTGCTGATTGACAGCTGGCTGAACATTAGCCAGCAGTGTGCCCAGGTGGCCAAGAAGGCCAATGGCATCCTGGCATGCACCAAGAATAGTGTGGCCAGCAGGAGCAGGGAAGTCATTCTGCCCCTGTACTCTGCATTGGTTAGACTGCACCTTGAGTCCTGTGTCCAGTTCTGGGCCCCTCAGTTTAAGAAGAATATTGAGATACTTGAAGGTGTCCAGAGAAGGGCAACAAGGCTGGGGAGAGGCCTTGAGCACAAGCCCTATGAGGAGAGGCTGAGAAAGCTGAGGTTGTTTAGCCTGGAGAATAGGAGGCTCAGGGGAGCCCTCGTTGCTCTCTGCAACTACCTGAAAGGTGGCTGTAGCCAGGAAGGGGTTGGTCTCTTCTCCCAGGCAACCAGCACCAGAACAAGGGGACACAGTCTCAAGCTGCGCCAGGGGAAGTTTAGGCTTGCGGTGAGGAGAAAGCTCTTTACAGAGAGAGTTGTTAGCCATTGGAATGGGCTGCCCAGGGAGGTGGTGGAGTCACCATCCCTGGAGGTGTTCAAGAGGGGATTGGACCCATGGCACTTGGTGCCATGGTTTAGTCATGAGGTCTGTGGTGACAGGTTTTACTTGATGATCTTCGAGGTCTCTTGCAACCTTGGTGATTCTGCAATTCATGAGTCACAATATTACCAGTCTTACAAATATGCTGACTCCTCACCTTAGCCTCTCGATCACATGCACGTATCCCAAACTGGTCTGAGTGTTATTGAAGTTCATAGAACGGCCTATGTTGGAAGGCACCTCAGAGATCATCTACTCCAAGCTCCCTGCCAAGGGCAGGGATGCGTCTCACCTAGACTTGGTTGGCCAATGCCTTATCCAATCTGGCCTTGAACACCTCCACAGAGGAGGCATCCATGACCACTCTGGGCAACATATTCCAGAGTCTCACCACCCTCATACTACCCTTATTCTTAATCTTGTTGTTAACCCCATTCTTAACCTGCTCTTAAATGCTTTTCTTGTACATTTGTGTATGTGTATCTATATATATACATGTATCATAACAACTGTTCCACACTGGATCAAAGTTATATATAGCTTAGGATCCTATTCCTGCTACTAGCCAATGCTTAGAGATGGCACGTAGAGATCAGAGAACTTTCACAGCTAGGGAGTGATCATAGAAACCAACCCCAACCTGATATTCTGGGAGTTGGCTGTTTATTACATTACTTTTTTTTTTTATAGTGTGCTTTCCTTGGGTGGAATGCTGCTCATGCTTGACATGAAAGAGGTGCTAAAGGGATATGCTCTCTGAAAAAGGTGACAAAACTGAAATGAGGTTTTCACTGGTCTGCTCTCAGTGCAAACTCAGCCACATGCTGAAGAACAAAGAAGTTGTTTAATTGTCATTAATACCTTTTAGATCTCAAAGTTGTCACAGATAGCCTGAGGTCAGAAGATGAAGATACAATGTTGCTCAAGGTTTTTCCTAATCTGCTGACCACAAACATCAATTTGTTCATAGGAAAACACATTTATCTTTTCACTCTTTGTCATCTTGCTAAATGCAGAGTAAGATGATGTACACTGAGAACAACCTTTTTTGTCTGCTCACTGTGGTGATTATTGGAACTTTTCCAGTATGCTGATACTTTACTTGGCACAAGCTGAAAAAATGGTTTAAAAAAGGTTTGTTCTCCCGCAGTTGCATTGTTCCAAGATCCATAAAGCATTTTCACCAGGGGGGTCAGATTATTTTTTTGTCTTTGAAAATCGCTGTTGTTGTGCTAGTATTAATGAAGTAATAGTGCTAGAGTCTAACTTATCTTTATTGGATTTGCAGCTCTGTGTTTAATGATTGCACTGACTTCTGATGAATAGGCTAGGCTAGACTAGACTAGACTAGACTAGAATAAACCAGGTTGGAAGAGACCTTTGAGATCATCGAGTCCAACCTATCACCCAACACCATCTAATCAACTAAACCATGGCACCAAGCACCCCATCCAGTCTCTTCCTAAACACCTCCAGTGATGGTGACTCTGCTACCTCCCTGGGCAGCATATTCCAATGGCCAGCCACTCTTTCTATGAACAACTTCTTCCTAACATCCATCCTAAACCTCCCCTGGCACAGCTTGAGACTGTGTCCTCTTGTTCCGATGCTGGTTGCCTGGGAGAAGAGACCAACCCCTACCTGTCTACAACCTCCAGGTAGTTGTAAGCAGCAATAAGGTCTCCCCTGAGCATCCTCTTCTCCAGGCTAAGCAAGCCCAGCTCCCTCAGCCTCTCCTCACAGGGCTTGTGTTCCAAACCCCTCACCAGCTTTGTTGCTCTAAACAATATACTGTTAATAATGTTGCCCTATACAATATAATCATGATTGCCCTGGGAAATATATTGTCACTAGGCAAAACAGGTATGAAACAAACTGCTTTGGGCCACTGATTACAGCTGCATGCAGGTAAATTATAATGGAATGACTCCTTTGAAACTGGAAAGGGTCTTTTCATAGTGTGTCTAGGGTGACTAGGCGGAATGGTCTTAAGATGAGGGAGAGTAGATTTAGACTGGATATTAGGAAGAAGTTCTTCTGTATGAGGATGGTGAGACTCTAGAATACGTTTCCCAGAGAGGTTGTGGATGCTTCCACCCTGAATGTGTTTAAGGCTAGGCTGCATGCCATTCTATGATTCTGATTTTAATTTCAAAATTAAACAATTCCCCATGTATCCTTCACTTGAATTATGCTTCCTTACAAGAGATTAAATCTGGTTTATATTAAACTTACACATAAAATTTCTTCTCCAGCAACAACAACAACAAATGCCTATGCTCCCAGATGTACATTTTGTTTCCTTCTTTTTCTGGAAACCGAGTAATTGATATACTATACTGATCATGTCAGAATAGGAGATGACAAAAGGGACTGTCGGGAAAGTGCACTTAAGGACAAAAATGCAGAGCAGCTAACTTAGGCTGCAAAGCTAATACTTAACTATGTGTTTAAAAACTGGCACTTGCCAAGCTGAACTTAGCCTTTCATCACTTCTGGTGATCTGTTTCTCTTTTCACATTAGGTCACACAAGCCCAGTAGTTATAATATTTCAGTGGTTTCCCTTTTGCTTCAACCTTCCAGTGATATTCTGCTAGCAGAACAAACATAGGCAATTGTCCTTGCTAGCTTCCAGCCCAGAAGAAAACTATTTGTCATTCTGATGGTATGACCTGAAGGACAGCAGAACAGATTGCATATTCTCTGGCTTATTTTGCTTCTAAAAGAGGTAGGAATTTGATAGAGGAAATACACTGATTTCTGGTAAAGCTTTGCCTACTCTAATGTCTTTTTCCATTGTCTGTGTATAAATTATTCAGCTTCTCTATTAAAAATATTTTCATTGTGAAGATTTTTTTTGGAGGGCTTTTTTTTTTGGGAAAAATATTTATTTGAACTTATGAAGAATTTCTAGCGTACTGGAAATAATTATTCAGATTTTTGCATATTTCACAAAATTATGAGCTCAGCCAGTTTAAAGCCTGCTATTCTTGGACCAAAACTTCTTTCCCACCCAACAATTCTATTTGTCAATTGAAAGGGTCATATTTGATGCAGGATAATATTTTGTTTCTTTTAATAAGAAGGAAACAGTGACAGAATCAAAAGCAGCAAATAACCAAGGTGTATCTGGAACATGTTATAAACCCCACTTTTCCGATCAGACTGAACCTTAAATTGTTGATGAGGTTCTGAAGTGCCAAATTGTAGATTCAAGCTCACATATACAGAGTACACAATCGACTAGTATGGAAGTGTCAGTCACCATGATTTCTGATTTATATAGTTCTGAGATCAAATCCCTGGAATAAACACAGTAATTTTCTTCTTAAAGTATAAACTTTTCTTCAACATTATTAAATCAAAGAAAACAGAGGAGTAGAATATTACTTCAGTAACTTATTACTTCTCACAAGTACTGATAATGATAGCTGAACTGAGATCAGATTTTGTAAACAGTGCCCTTCAGTTTGAAACATTTTAACCCATAGAATAGAAGAGAATTAATCAGGTTGGAAAAGACCTTGGAGATCATTGAGTCCAACCTGTCACCCAACACTATCTAATCAACTAAATCATAGCACCAAGCACCCCATCCAGTCTCTTCCTAAACACCTCCAATGATAGTGACTCCACCACCTCCCTGGGCAGCCCATTCCAATGGCCAATCACTCTTTCTATGAAGAACTCCCCTGAGCCTCCTCTTCTTCAGGCTAAGCAACCCCAGCTCCCTCAGCCTCTCCTCATAGGGGAGATAGGGTAGAGCCTCTCCTCATAAATAAGATGGTTTTGCTATTTGACTTATGGAACCATTTGTGTTCTCACACACTGTGATAGATTCCCCAGGCAGGTGGTTGAATCCCCATCCATTGAGGTGTTTCAAAGAGGAAGAGATGTGGTGCTAAGGGACATGGTTTAGCATAAGACTTGGTAGAGTTAGAGAGTGGTTGGACTTGAGGATCTTAAAGGTCTTTTCCAACCAAAACAGTTGGAAGAGTTATTTTGGCAATGTTTTTCAGTACTGTATCTTCTTTCTCCTTTGTTTTGATCTGGTAATGACTGGCTTTTGATATTTCATGATTGTAGGTGGTATTTCTGTTTGTTTGTTTGGGGTTTTGTTTTTGTTTGTTTGTTTGTTTGTTTGTTTTCCTGCTGGGAGGATTGGGGAAGAAAAAGAGATATTTCCTGGTTTTGAGGAAGCATCTGGGAATGGAAAGTGTAATGATCACTTTCCCAAAATGTGATTGGAGCTTTGTAAAGTGAACAGTGAATTCTGCAAGCCTATCTGTTAGCATTAGGGTTGCATAAGGTTTTCCCTGCTCATTTTTGGAAGTTTCTTGAGAAAATAGTGAGCATTCTGCCTCATGACTGTGAGCATCTTCATCCCCCTTTCCTTATGCTCCCAGTTTCCATGCTATGCAGGAGCTGGAGATTATAGCTGCCCTATGATAGCCTCTGTTTTCATGATATTTTATAGATCAATCATAAAATCATAGAATCAACAAGGTTGGAAAAGACCTCAAAGATCATCAAGTCCAACCTGTCACCCAACACCTCATGACTACTGCCATTTCCAATCCCGTTTTGTACACCTAAAGTGACAAGACAGACTGGACCAAAAAATCCCCACAAAACCCAACCAACCCAACACAAAAATGGAAAAAGAAAAAGTCGACATTTCTGTATGTTTAACTTTCCAACCCAAGGACAGTAAAACAGTTTTGTCCTGGCCTCTCTGGAAAAATCAACAGTCTGTCTTATGTGATGCAGTATATTTCTGGATAGGTGCCATGTCAGCTTGCTGATGAGCCTTGCTGGTTCAGTTCTATAACTAAACTGAATAAGATTATAAAGCCAACTTTCCTATGCCTTACCTGGACTGAAAGCTCATCTTGTCTACTTTATATATAATTTAATCAAAGAAAGCATAAATATGCTTACTCATCAATGCTAAGCCTAGATCAAGGTGTGTATTGAATTGTCTCGACTAGTTGAAACGGCCTTAACATGGTTTAGGAATGCCCAGACTCACAGCCCCAGCAGGCTTGAACTGACAAGTATTCAGGAATCTTGCTCATAGTATTGTGATCCATCAGACTTGGAGAATCTGTTCTTATGTCAATGTTGTATTTTTCTGCTCCTTTAAGGTACCTTTAGTGTGTGAACAAGCCAAGAGTCTTCCAAATATAACTGGGGCAGGTGGCATATTTTTCACATTACCTGGCGTTCCAAATGATACAAACAGGGAAATGTTTGCTTGCCTTGCAGGCTTTTTTAGCTTCAGAAGCAATCCTTCTCTCATGTTCTCACTACAGTACATGCATATATAAAACTACAGTTTGATGAACAGATTTCTCATGGAATAGCCTTTACCGATCATTAAACTATTTCTTCTACTTTTCTACTCCAAAATTCTCTTCCTTTTGTTGCAATGCTCGGTAAAAACACTTCACTCTTGTCACTCAACTTGTTTTTCATGTGTATTTGGCAGCAGCTTGCATATACTCTTTCACCTCTAATAGTTACTCTGATTTCCTTATGCTTTTCATGTATTTTCTTATGTCTCACATGACAACAAGAAAATTTAGTTCTATGAATATGTAGTGACTAGAATCACAGAATCATGGAATCAATAAGGTTGGAAAAGACCTCAAAGATCATCAAATCCAACCTGTCACCCAGCACCTCATGACTACTAAACCATGGCTCCAAGTGCCATGTCTAATTCCTTTTTGAACACCCCCAGGGATGGTGACTCCACCATCTCCCTGGGCAGCTGGGGAGTGTCCCTGGGCAGCAGGGATAGGCATAATATATATATTTCATTAAATTCAGACAAACCCATCAAAAAGTACTTTTTCACATAAGGCTAGTTATATTAATTTAAGACAACTATTAATTGCTCTGAGGACATTGTCTTTGCTTTCTCTAGACCATATAACAGCAGATGTGGTTGAAGTCAGAGCACTTGAAACTCTCATTGTTGCTTTTTTTGTTTGTTTTTGTTTTAAAAGCCACATAAATGGGTCAATCAAGTTCTCTTCTAGATTAGGTTTGTTAGTAGAAGCAGGTGCAGTAGGAATTTTTTATTACATCAATATTGCCATTACTTATTGAAGAATGTTCTGTATTTTAATTGTGTAAGTATTCGATATTGTTAATATGAAAATTGCAGTTCTTAGAGTATATCCTGGTATGAGCCAGACCAGCACTAATTCTGCTCAGTGCTATGAGTTCCCAGCTCAGTCTCTGCTCAGGGCCAGCACTTCCTGCAGCTCAGGGCAGATTTGCACACAGTGGCTGCTCCTAGCAGTGACAATGCTGCTAGCACCAAGGGTTGGGCTGCAGAACAAAGGGCACTGCTGCATCTCGTGTGCCACCTTGGGGTGCAGGAAGGAAAAGGCTGCAGATGAGGGGAGGAGGGGCCAGGACAGGTGAGCCTAAACTGATCAACCAGGGATTCCATCCCATGGGCAGCATCATTGGGATAGAGTTTAGGGATCACCAGAGTCAGGCCTCTTCTTCAATGGCTGGAGTTCAAGGAGGGCTCTGTTACGCCTTTAATCCTGGTGTGTGTGTGTTCCTGAATCCAGTTCCAGAATTCAGCTCCTGAATTTAGTTCCCATCAGTCACTGAGTTCAGTCTGGGACTCCTCCAGGGCCTGCCCACAGCATCAGTCGTGACAGTGAAGATTGCCCTCAGGAGGCTAGGTTCAATATTGGTTTGCATCTATTTGTATATTTTTCAATCTATTGATATTATTTTCATTAGTTTTAATTTTCTATCCCACTCCATCAGTCTCTCTCCCTTATTCCACCTCTCTTTCCCTTTGGGAAGGCAGAGGGCTTCAGAGATTGCTTCTGTCTTTTGTCTAATGGCCAGCCCAGCCCTGATCATTGACAGAGTGGAAAACATCTACTTTTAGTTGGTAAGACAGTGGAATTTGTTCTTCTAGATGTAAAGAAAGATTGCTGTAAACAGAGCTCTCATGCAGTCAGTGGTCCATGTTAACACACTGAGTCACACGATTACCACCGAGCCATCTGTGGTTCCACACAAATAAACATCCACAAGGCTATTATTGAACACATATGCTTCATGTAAACCTCCATGAAACAAATAGCTGGATTAAACCACCAAACAATTCCATGTCTGTGGTGCAAATTAAACCAGAAATGAGACATGATAGGAAGTTTTATGGGAAAGAGGTTTGAACAAGGAAGGAACTTAAGCAATACTGGATATTCCGTTTCTGAGATACTCTTTTTCTTGCCTCAAAATTTCTGTCAAAACTTTATTTCCAAATGTGGTGGTTAACCTTGGGCAGCTGCCAAACAACCATCCAGATGCTCTCTCATTCCTCCTCCTCAATAGAACAAAATAAGGTGAAAAATTTTGTGGGTTGACATAAAAACAAGGATGTCACTTACCAAGTATCATGGGCAAAACAGATTCAGTCTGGGGAATACTGATTTATTTCCTATTAAAATAGATCTGGATGGTGAGAAACAAAGGCAAAAACTAAACCTCCCCTCTCTTACCCTCCCCATTTTTAATTTTTTTTCTTCTGAATTAACTTCTGTAGAGATTAATAGAATCTTTAAGGTTGCAAAAGACCTTTGAGATCATCGAGTTTAACTGTCAGCCCAACACCACAATGCCCACTAAACCATGTCCTGAAGTGCCATGTCTACACATCTTCTGAATACCTCCAGGGATGGTGACTCCACCACTTCTCCTGGTAGCCTGTTTCAATGATTGACCACTATTTCAGTAAAGACTTTTTCCTCTCATGCTATGGCTGATTATCTGGGAGAAGAGAGCAACACCCACCTTGAGCACAAAGAGAGCACAAAGCTCTCCCCTCAGCCTCCTTTTCTCTAGACTATACAACCCCAGTTCCTTCAGTTGCTCCCTGCCAGATCTGTGCTCCAGACCCTTCTTCAGCTTTGTTGCCTTTCTTTGAACCTGATCCAGCACCTCAATGTCTTTCTTGTACTGAAGGCCCCAAAAGTGAACCCAGGGGTCAAGGTATTACCATGCAAAGTACAGGGTCACAATCAGTTTCTTGATCCTGCTGGTCACACTATTCCTGATCCAGGCTGGATACTGTTGGCACATTGCTGGCTTATATTCAGCTGGCTGTTGATCAACATCCCCAGGTCCTTTTCTGCCAGGTAACTTTCCAGCCACTGTGTCCCTTTATTATTATTTTCTTTTTATTATTTGCTTTTTACTGAAACCCTCCTTCCACTTTATTTCAAATATCATAAAACTTACAGGCAGAAGAAAGGATGAACGTGAGGAGAAACCATTAGCAGGGGAGAAGAAACCTCACCCAGAATGCGGCATCAGACCAGACAGCAAAGAAAAGCAGCTGCCTGGAATGTTGCCTCTGACTCAGGGCATGGCATCTCCATCGCATGCCTGACAGAGCTGTCAGCATTCCCCTGTGGACTTCTGGATTTGCTCCTGTTGAACAAGGTTGCTCTGCTGTTGCTCCAGGGCAGCATGTTGATTCGGTCTGCCCTCAGCTGCAGAACCTGCTTGATCGTGGCTGCCTTCTTGTGATCCTGATAGGGATTTCTGTCAGGGCTAAAGCATCCAGGCTACCCAGCTCCTTGGACCCCTGCCCCAGGAATGCCTCCTCCCTGCACGCCTGCCCCTGCCATATTAGGAAGCTGGCAGCACCCCTGTGGGACACTCTGCTGTGTGTAAAATCAGCAGATTGACACTGACTCTCATCAAACCCCCATGCTTCATCCAGAAGCATTCCTCAGAGCCACAGCTTTAATCTGTGGATGGATTGTATTCACAACAACACACATGACAGGTTTATTTATTCACCTCACAGTGCTGGAATATGAAAACACCAATTTACTCCTCTGTGATTTATTTAGGTATTGTAGTGGATAGGGCACCTGCTTTCCAGAACTCCCATTTTAAAATTGTAGTGGGTTGAGAGAGAAGGCCTAGTTTTCTCTCCCCCACAAAGAGGGAAAAAAAACCACAGCTAACTCAGCCAAAGAAGCAAAGGGATGTAGCTATATTTTGCAAGCAAGGTGGAAAGGCAGGTTAGATATACAATATATACAGTATTTACAATATATGTACAGAAATATACAGCAAGGGAAAAAAGAATACAGGAACAAAATTCCCTCCTCCGGACAGAGGAGGGTTCCCCCTCTGTCCCCCTCTCTCCCCCTACCTACCTTTTTTCCCAAAGAGGGTTAGAAAGAGAGAAAAAGGTAGTTATTAAGAAAGAAGAATTTTAGTAGGCCTCATGCAGGATTAGTGCCCAAGGTCAGAACTCCGGCTACTCAGAAGCAAACAGGCTGGAAAAGCAGGACAGAGAGAAACTGAGAAAAATTCCAACTGAACTCAAAACTTAAAGTTGCATTCTACCAATCCACCAATGAAATTCGTTTAGAATATCTGATTGTTTTTGCTATCATTCCAAAACATTCAGCCAGAGTGTCCCAGCACTGTCCCTTTCTTAAAGGCACAGCCTCAAACGGTCACAAAAATACATGTTCTTAAAACAGTAGGAAAGAAAAAAAAACCCCACGCTTTTCAGTGCTATTACTAATATTCTTTCTTGAGGTCAATAGCAAAGATGCTTAGAAACCTGGAGTCTAAATTTTAAAATTCTACTATTGTTTATGGCACATTTAGAGCATCCTAATATCAGCTACTGTTTATCCACACCCTAGAAAGAAGCAGAGATTAAGAAAAGGTCAGAAAACATAAGAGATCATTCAAAGTATTAATCTCCAATAAACCCACCTTGTGATGGGTTATGCCCATCCTGAAAGCAGGGCAGGGGCATAGGGCATGTGAGAGCCTCCCTGGAGGGTGTTTTCCCCCTGGGGAACTAAATTAGTCTGTTCCACTCCCCCTTCCTGTCCAGCAAGCCTATAAAAAGGAAGACACTGCAGCCATTTTGCTCTTTTACTTCTGCCTCATATATATATATATGTATGTACAGAAAAAAATTTTACCTCTCTACTTCCAAACCGACTCCAAGTTATTTCTTGGTGGATTTCCCCCTTCCCTTATTTTCTCTCTATTGGGAAAGAGGAAGGGGGAATAGGGAAGGGATTCCTAGTCTTGCCCCCATCTGAGTTCTTAGATCCCAGTTAAGGCTCAAACCACCACACACCTACAATGGCTGAGTGAGCAAATGACTTCCTGATCTTTGTTCAAGAACACTAAGAAATGATTTGTAGATATGAATTTACCATGTGATCTAGCAGACAGTGCTAGGGAAGAACCTTTATCAAGTTGCAGTGGCCCCCAGAGTCATCAAAAGAGTACAGACAAGACAAATATAGTATCTGATGTAGTCTTTGAAAACTGATAATCAAATATTCTACAGTAGGCGCATATGAAATGGATCATCATATGTCAGGGAAAAAAGTACTTAGTCAAACACACATTTTGATCAATGAACAGAGTCTACAACCTCCTATGAAAATCCATACTTCTGTTTAAAAAATATTTTAAGCTAGATGCCAGAGGATTAATGAAGCTGCTTTCCTGCTAAATGATGTCTGTTTCCTAAGCCTTCTAAGAAACAGATGATCCTTGTCCACAAGTCCAATAAACTGTGTGCAGAAAGTATCCATGTGCGTGCATTTCTAGAGCTCAGTATACTCTGCCATATATGCACCATAGTGGTATTCAAACCATTTTTACATCAAGCCTTTTGTTAACTTCAAATGCTATCAGCATGGCTTTCTCAGAATGAACATAGATGAGGACACTATTTTTATCTTCTTTACTTCATTTGTAACACATTGTCATGCCCCTGTGTCTGCAGTGATTAGAAGAAGACTGGAAATTGTCACTTCACAGAAAAATCGATACAATAAATAAAGTTATATCACCTGGATCTAAGATCTTCTGCTTACATTTAAATTTTGTGCCATATTATGTTTACTGGTTTTTTATACAGTGAGGGTGGTGAGACACTGGAACAGGTTGCACAGGCAAGCTGTGGATGACCACTCCCTGAGGGTGTTCATGGCCAGGTTGGATGAGGCCTTGAGCAACCTGGTGTAGTGGAAGGTGTCCCTGCGCATGACAGAGGTGTTGGAACTAAATGATCTTTAAGGTCCCTTCCAACCTAAAGCATTCTATGAATCTATGAATTTCTCACAGTGCTTTAGTTAATCAGCTTATACATGTTGACCCTTAGCCAACTCCACCATACACCTGCACAACTGAGATACAATTATCCTTGTAAACTTAATTCTGTTGTGGAAAATTCAACTGCTAGCCACTCCTTGAAGGATAACTCTTTTCAGATAGTGCATAGTACAAGAATTAAGAACAAAAGGTGTGGTGCAGTGAAGAGAAGGGAATGTGAACTGAAGGTCTGGGAGCACTGCCAGAGCTTACAACAGCTGCCCTACAACAAAGGCCTGTTGCAGCATTGTGCTCGGCATATATTAAAGGCATGGCCACAATGCCATGAAGCTAATCCTGTAACTCAATCTACAGTTAATCCATGTAACTCATTTACATTCAGCAGCTACAGTTCTGAAAATTAAAATTGTGTAGACTGTTTTCTGACATTAAGCCCATGCCCATCTTTGAAGAAATTGCAAAGCAGGCTGGCTACATGCAAACTCTCCATTGGGAAAACTTCCTATTTGCCAAATGGTAGCTTGGATTTGTTTGGGAGAATGATAGTTGGCACAATACTCTGCAAGGTATTGTCCTCACAATAAGTATAACCAAGAAGATCTTCATTCATAATTAGCAGCTTATCTGGATGATTTTATTTGTAGGGATTTAGCAAGTTTAAATGATGTGTGAATTAGGAGACTTTAGAAACTTATGTAGTAATTCAGATGTTCTTTACATTAGACGAAGCTAAGGCCTTCTGTCTTCAAAGGGACTAGGTTCCTGAGTATCACTTTTAGGTGTAATTCCTCACATTTTCAGCTCATCTGCAATTCAACGCTGGAAATACCAAGTGTGTGATTATTATATACAATGCTGAATTGCTTCAGTATGAAAACAATTTTTAGAAGCCCTGTAGCTCTCACATATTTGTCAACAAAGATACAAAAAAGGCAGAAAAAAGATTTTAGATCACATGTATCACATTTCACTGGGGTATGCAAAGCACTGGGACACCGGGTGTCAAAAAGGACTGAAATGAAAAGCACTGCTGTTTCTGCCTTCAGGCTGTTTCCTTGAGCTAGGGTAGTTAAAACTTCAACACAGAGTTTATAATAAATCTTTAAGATTGTGTATGGCGCATGTGAGAAGGTGGGGCAGCTGAAAGAAGTCAGTTCAGCTGAGTTTGCACTCAGTGTACTAGGTTTTGTGAGTCCCATTCTATGACTTCCAGTTGTGTCCAGAATCTGGGCACCTGACTTTGCATTTCATTTCCCAGTATAACAGACCAGCTCCTAGTTAGGATTAAAAATACTAAGAATGATTTCTATTTTATTCATTTAATCCTTGATCAGTGAAAACAAGAAGAGAAGATTCTGCCTCTTTACTCTGCTCTTGTGAGACTCCACCTTGAATACTGTGTCCAGTTCAGGTGTCCCCATCATAAGAAGGACGTAGAATTATTGGAGTCCAAAAGGAGGCCACAAGGATGATTGAAGGGCTCAAGCACTTCTACTGTGAGGATAGGCTGAGGGAACTGGTATTGGTCATCCTGGACAAGAGAAGTTTCCAGGATGACCTTATAGCTGCCTTGCAATACCTGAAGGGAACCTACAGAAAAGCTGGAGAGGGACTTTTCATAAGGGTGTCTAGTGATAGGAGTAGAGGAGAATGGTTTTAAGCTGAGGAAAAGTAGGTTTAGACTGGAATTTAGGAAGAAGTACTTCAATATGGGAGTGGTGAGACTCTGGAATAGTTGCCCTGTCCCTGAATGTGTTTAAAGATGGACTGGATGAACCATGGGCAACCAAGTCTAGTTGAGATGTGTTGCTGTCCATTTCAGAAGGGTTGGAGTAGATCATCTCTGAGGTTCCTTCCAACCAAAGCCATTGTATGATTTTATAATAACTGTTACAAGTGCAACTTTAGTGTAAATCATCCATATTTACACATCATCTTCCCCATATTCACATGTTGATGTAATCGCCTTGAGCTTTATTAACAGACTTATTTACAGTTTAGCAGTTTCTAATCCTGTAGCACTTTTATGTCAAACGGCATGAAAAATTGAGTATAATTGAACTAAAGCTGTTAGAAATATTTTAAAATACTGACTTTGTAAGATTAAACCACAGCTGTTTTACTGAAACACACAATTTATATGTCTGTTAGAGGCATTTTTATTGCATAGATTGCAAACTTCTTTTAGGTATGAGACTCACAATGATTTTATTAACAGAAAGCATAAAGAAAGCAGTTGGCAGAATTGCTGTAGGAAGAACATAACCTTAGAACTTAGATAATGACTACCTTAGCTTTGAGACCTTACTGTTTTAATCATGCGTTAATAATCCAACTCACCATTTCAGTATTACCAATCTAATATAGCCTGATAACTGTAATTTATGTGATTTCCTGACAGAACGGGAATCTACCTGCATCATTGTGTCTTTGCTATTTAAGTGTTGGAACACTGCAGAAAAATAAAACTAATAAAATTAATCATATGGCTTCAACCAAGATTAAGTGCTTGAGCCAGGCATTGAATTTAGTTGCTAAAACAACTGTTTGTAGAAAAAGGATGACAGAATCAAAGAATCTTCTTGTTATGGTCTCAAGTTGCACCAGGAGAAGTTTCGGTTGTATATTAGGAAAAAATTCTTTCCTTCAAGAGTGGTCAGGCATTGGAACAGGCTGGCCAGGGAGGTGGTGGAGTCGTCTTCCCTGGAGGTGTTCAAAACACTTTGGGATGCAGCACTTTGAGACATGGCTTAATGGGCATGTTGGTGTTGGGCTGACAGTTGGACTCTGTGATCTTAGAGGTCAGATTCTATGATCTCTAGTTGACATTCCAAGAAGATACAGCAGAAAATACTTTGGACTTATGACAAAACTGCCCAGAATGAAGAAGCTTTTCTCAACTTATTGTGCAACAACTTTCCTTTTTGACTGCAGGATCCGAACATCCTCAGAGGCATTCTGGAATATTATGTCAAATTCTGGGCTCCCCAGACCAAGAGGGAAAAGACCTTCAAGATTCCAACCATTACCTAACTCTATCAAATGTAATGGAACTGAGGAATACCTTGTACCTTTGGAAAAATATCGAGCCTTTGTTTGTTGGGTTTTTTTTTCAGTTTTGAGAGAGTATGAATACAATAAAATGTTTTGTTCAGTTTTTCTGCCATGTTCCCTGTCTTATTAAAATTGGGTGGTTGCCAATATGTATTCTAGCAGCAAACTGGGTTGTGAAGATCTTGACCACCAAGTATGATGAGTCTGATTTTCTTCAGATGCACAATACTGTTGAAGAACACTCCTTTACATATGGCAAAGATCAAGTGCAGTGTAAATGCTTCCATTAGCTTTAAGCAGACCCATGAGCCTACTGGCACAGACCAACCTAGGTGTGCTGCACTTGCTAATGGCTTCCATTTGAGAGAGACAGCAACACAGCCCAACCTGGTATCTGTGGACCAGATCTGGTGTACTGGGTTTAGCCATGTGGTTGCTGTTGTCCTTGTCTCTGATGTGATCTGTGACTCACAGCACTGAAAGTATTAGCTCAAGAGGTTGAATCTTGATCTTACTGTAGGAGTATGCAGTCAACGTGAGCCAGACTTTGACAGGAAGGAGCAATTATTTCTGCAAATAAAGCTCATGCCTTGAGGCTTCTAGAGGATTGTTACTGCTGTCATTTGTAGAGCACTGTGAGGTTGTGCTCTTTGTCACACATGCTTATTTCAAATAAAGCAAGCCAACGACATTGATTTAGTGCAAGTTCACACCTTATCCATTTTTTCCAGCTGTTCTTTTGCTTCTGCTATTTTATTAGTTTGTTCTGAATACGTGGAAATTTGCTTGAATATTTCTTAATGTCTAATGGTATAAAATATGCACTATTCATATGCTGCCATGTAATTTTATATACACAATTTACAGTATTTACAACATATATATAGAAATATACAGCAAAGTAAAAAAAACAACAATAATACAGGAACGAAATTCCCTCCTCCAGAGGAGGGTTCCCCCCTGTACCCTGTTCTCTCTCCTTTTTCCCCAAAGAGGGTTAGAAAGAGAGAAAAAGAGCAGTTATTAATTGAAGCAGAGTGTTAGTAGGCCTTATCTGTTCAGGGTCACTCTGGCAGGGAGCCCAGAAACAGACGAGCTGGAAAGGGAGAAGGAAAAGAGTGAACTGAGGAAAGTTCCAACTGAACTCAAAACTTAAAGTTACATTCTACCAATCCACCAATGAAATTAGTTTAGAATATCTGATTGTTTTCGTTAATATTCCAAAACATTCAGCCATAGTGTCCCAGCACTGTCTCTTTCTTAAAGGCACAGCCTCAAACAGTCACAAATATATATTTAGTAGACTTTAGGAAGGGGTGGTGGGGGGGAATAATTCCAGGTGGTTTTGCATTAGGAAAATATGTTTTTTCTCTATCCAGAGGTGTCTTGCTTTAGGGTCTCTTTCAGGAGTTGCCTCTCTCTTTGCAGCTTACATCTTACGTTAGGTTTTCTGTTAAGACTATATGGTCACATCCACTACAGATTGATAATTACTCAAACGTGCCTGGCACATGCTCTTTTGAGCACAAAAAGATAGAAGCAATCTTGGTCAAGGGTCAGGGCTATACTGGCCCCTACATGAGTGACATATGCTCTCTATGAATCCCTCTGCCTTCCCAAAGGGAAGAGAAAGGGAATACGAGAGAGGCTGAAGCAAACCAATATTGAATCTAGCCTCCTGATGACAATTAGTCACTGTCAGCACTGATGATGTGGGCAGGAACTGGGCAAGTCCAGAACTGAATTCAACAGCAGATGGAAACCAGATTCAGGAGCTGGATTCTGGAACTGGATGCAGAAACACACAGATTGGGATTGAAGGCAGAGTGGACAGAATCCTCCTCTGATGTTATTCACTGAAGAAGAAGTGCCTTGACCCTGGTGATCCCTCTGTTTAATCCTGATGATGAAATCCATGTGAAGGAATCAATTGATGGTCAATTTAGGGTCACCTCTCCTGTCCCCTCCTCCCTGCAGCTGCAGTTTTTTCCTTCCTGAAGCGCAAGGTGGCACACAAGACGTAGCAGTGCCGTGGGTCTGAAGCCCTACCCTTGGTTCTAACTCTCCCCATCAGCGTTGTCACTGCTAGCAGCAGACACTGTGTGCAAGCCTGCCCTGCGCTGCAGAAAGTGCTGGTGCTGAGCAGAAATTGAGGTGAACAGAATTAGTTGTCTTCTAGCTCAAACTAGGATGAACCTATAATAATGGATCATCTTTCTCAACAGCAAAAGGAGAATTTTTGATTCTTCGTGGGAGTCAATGTGTTTCAGTGTGGCTGTAGCATATAGACAGAGGAAAGAGGTCACCTAGAATGCAGATTACTGTTTTTAGTGTGAAAATGATGCAACGCTGTGGTAGAAATTAATGGGTTTAAATTGAAGTAGGTTAGTTTTTGTTTTGTTTTGTTTTGGTGTGGGGTTTTTTTGGTGGCTTTTTCTTTGTTTGTTTTTAATAAAAAAGTCAGACGTGATAGTGTGACCAAAGTGCTCCCTTCCTCTGTTCATTCCTGTGCTGACTCAGTTCTGAGGAGGACAAGAGGTAGAACTTGCTGAGGTGACTGCTCTGTCCACTGACCTGCTTGGGATATGAAAGAAGGGAAGAGTGGTCTGGGAAATTGACACATAGAATAATAGAATCATAGAATCATAGAATCAATCCATAGGTCATGGAAAAGACTTCAAAGATCATCAAGTCTAACCTGTCACCCAAGACCTCATGACTACTAAACCACAGCACCAAGTGCCACGTCCAATCCCCTCTTGAACACCTATAAAAAATTATAAGGTCTTAAGTGTTTTCCATTAAAATAAATGATTCTTCTGGCACTGCTGTTTAGCAGGATTGTAGGTGCAACCATGACATTAAAGAAACTCAAACCCAACCAAAAAAAAAATAACCCCATGAGCAAAAAACCCTCAATGGTTCAAAAGGATATTAGTGCAAATTAAAGCTAAAAGAAGACAATACAAGGTCTTACACACAGCACCTGCAGTTGTAAACCTTTGATTATAGGTTATTCAGTTCTGCCATCCCAATGTAAATAGGTTAATATTTTATTACTGTAGCAAGTATTTTATCTGTAGGTATAATTAATTCTCTTAGAATATATCTTTCTCTCCCCTCCCTCTCCTTTCCTCCCCTCCATCCTATCTTTCTCTGTCTCATCCTGTTCTTCTATATCCTCTTCTAGTTCTTCTCTCTCCTGCACTCCTTTAGATTTGCCACTTTTCCCTCTCCTAGTTCCCCTCCCTCTCTCCCCCTTTTCCTCTTCCCCCCTACAGTCTCTCCATCCCTATGTGCTCTGTCCCACTTCTTTTACTCTCTCTCTCTTGCTCCCTGTTACCTCAAAGAAATGTAAAATAATCTCTTACAAGGACACTTAGGTTTAAAACATCCAAACTCAAATGATATACAGCTGGAACTTTCATGTAGTGTGAAACAGTTGGTGCTGAGGGTCAAATGTGGAGTATTTATACAGAATTTGAGAGTTTTGACTAGCTTCAGACCAGCTGTAGTTCATCCCCAGTGACTGAAATTCCCTTAGCAGATGGAGCATGTGGCTAGTCTCTTGGAATATTCCTGCTGCTTTAGCTTCATTATAATTCCCTTTTTAGTTTCATCCAAAGGAATTCAGTTTGCAGGCTGTGAGACTGCTCCATGATGGAAACAAAGTACAGCAAGAGGAGGCTGCCCTGATATTAGCTTCAGAAAAGCACTTCTGATGCACAGTAAAACTTGGCTGTGGGCACGTTTGTGAGTGTGACAAAATAAATGCACAGAATCAAAATTCAGTAACTTACCAGCTAGAGTGAGAGAGTTGTACATGCCCATTATATAACAATATAATGTCTTTAATAAGACATGAAACCATGTTAAAAAATAAGCTCTTTGCCAGGATTTTTTGATGCATCAAAGCAGTTCTGCTCCATTTGAAGTAAGCAAAAGTAGAATCAAGGTCTGACAGATCAGTGCCCCAGTTCTGCAACAAGACTCAGCATGCTCAGATATTTTTGAAGCCTCTGCACTGTGTCCTTTGCAAGACTGGGATGTATGGGGAGATATTAAATGATGCTTATCAGCTACAGATCTCATTTTTTTTTGCCAGTAAGAACACCAGATGTGACTCACATTTCAACTGAAGTAGCAACTCGATCATAAATAGAAAAATGATCAAGGAAAATTATTAATTCAGTAATGATTCATAATGCAGTCTTCCTCTACAGCTTTATGGATACAAATATGTTGAAATAATTTTTTAAAAATAAGAAGGTTGCTTAGCCCCTGCAAGTCACAACACAGAACATGGCAAGTGTTAAGGTTAAAGCAGTTCATGATCCGATCCTTCTTCGGTTTGAGTCACAATCTTATTCATCGATATAAAATGAACTCAAATATGGGGAAAGCAAAGTTGGTGGTGATGCAGCAGACGGTAAATTAGTCATAAAGAGTCTCATCCAGAAGAAATATGGCTGCCTGCAGGTTGAGGTTTATCAAGCTCTTCATATTTGCTTTTTTTCTAATGAAAGTCAGGAAAATATATAATAATTTTCCATATAGGGAGATAACTTCAACTGGAAGAGACTGCTGGGTAGTGTGACAAGAGCAATCCCCACTACCCTCCCTGTAAGAACTTCTAGGAAAACTCTACAATGCACGCATAGGGCAAAAAAGATGGGGAGGGGTTTGGAGCACAAGCCCTATGAAGAGAGGGTGAGGGAGCTGGGGTTACTTAGCCTGGAGAAGAGGAGGCTCAGAGGAGACCTTATTGCTCTCTACAACTACCTGAAGGGAGGTTGTAGCCAGGTGGGGGTTGGTCTCTTCTCCCAGGCAACCAGCACCAGAACAAGAGGACACAGTCTCAAACTGCACCAGGGGAGGTTTAGCCTGGATGTTAGGAAGAAGTTCTTCACAGAGAGAGTGATTGGCCAGTGGAATGTGCTGCCCAGGAGGTGGAGGAGTCACCATCACTGGAGGTATCACAGTATCACAGTATCACTGGATGGGGTGCTTGGTGCCTTGGTTTAGTTGATTAGATAGTGTTGGATGGTAGGTTGGACACAATGATCTCAAAGGTCTTTTCCAACCTGGTTAATTCTATTCTATTCTATTCTATTCTATTCTATTCTATTCTATTCTATTCTATTCTATTCTATTCTATTCTATTCTATTCTCCCTCTTTACTGGACCCAAAGGTGGTGACACTTACCTTCTGTCACTCTATCCTTCTCTTCTCCACTTCTTCTCTTCCTTTACTTCAGTGCTAAATGGTAAGTTTTATTTGAGCCAAGCACAAATCCAGGATGGGCAAGGAGTGGTGTCACCGGTTTGAGACTGTCCACTTAAGAAAGGGAATATGGTGGACGGAAGTTGGTAAATGAAAAGAACGATCTAAACTAATTTCATTGGTAGAGTGGGAGGAAGCACCTTCTGAACTGGGAGTGCAGGAGGGTATCCTGGGCACTCCGGCACTTTTATCTTTAGTCCTTCTTCCGCTCCTCCACCGAGCAGCAGCTCTCTGTGCTGGGCTTTCGGCCAAGGCTTTGGCCTTGAAACTGACAAACCTGATAAGGCCTGTATTAACTGCTTTCCAATTAACACACAACTGCTTATAATTTTTTCTTCTTTTCTCTCTCTTTTCTAACCTGCTCTGGGAAAAAGGGGAGAGAGGGGGAAGCGGAGGTGGGGAGCCCCCTCAGCAGAGGGGGAACTCTCATTTCTGTGCTACTCTGTTGTATATCTTTGTATATATTGTAAATATTGTAAATTTGTATATATTTCCCTGCATATCCTATATTGCTTTGTAAATATACAGCTCCACTGCTTTGCTAATTCAGCTGTGAGTTTTTTTTTGCCTTTCCCTTCAATTTTCTTTCCCTTTACTTTACAGGGGGGAGGGAGGAGGCTTCTTGGCCTTACCCTTCCAACCCTACAACAAGTGGTTAGAGAGCAGTCTTGAGGAGAAGGGTTTGGGGCTGCTGCGTGATAAAAATCTTAACATGAGGCAGCAGTGGTCACTGCCAACCCAGAAGGCAGGCATGTCTAGAGCTCCATCAAAAGAATAGTGACCAGCAGGATGAGGGAGGTGATTCTGCCCCTCTATTCTGCTCTTATGAGACCCCACCTGGAACACTGCATACCGTTCTGGGGCTGTCTACTCAAGAGGGATATTGAAGTGTTCAAGTGGGTCCAGAGGAGGCCAGAAACATGGTCAGAGGGCTGGAACATCTTCCCTATGGAGAGAGAATGGGAGATCTGGGGCTGTTCAGGCTGGAGAAAAAATGGCTGTGGGGAGACCTTAGACTGGCCTTCCAGTACCTGAAGGGACCCTATGAGAAGGCTGGGGAGGGCCTACTTACAGCAGCTTGTTGTGATTTGCAAGAGCAAAGGGATTGAAGCTGGAAGAGGGGAAATTCAGACTGGGCATTAGAAAGAAGTTCTAGCATCAGTTCATATTTTCAAGGAAGAAATTATTCAGGAACTGTCCCTGGAAGTGTTGAAAATAAGACTGGATGAGGCACTTGGTGCCATGGTTTAGTTGATTAGATGGTGTTGGGTCATAGGTTGGACTTGATGACCTCAAAGGTCTTTTCCAACCCACTTAATTATGTGATTCTGTGTGTTGTTATTTTGGAGTTAAAATCTCATTTTCAGAAGTGACCACAATACTCATAAAACTGTGAATTGTGGGATTAAGATCCCTGCAGGCAAAATCTTCAAACATACTTTATGTTTCCAGTGCATATATTTTTGGTGACACGAGACTAGTTTCTCCTTTCACTGTTTCCTCACTCCAGAATGTAAAAGGGTATTTTTTGAATCTCATAAATTCATGGAACAGGAAAGATGTTTCTAGATCTTCTAGTTATATCTCTGAATTTCACTAACCTGCTGCCTATCACTGGTGTCTGACAATCCCTGTTAAAGTCTTATTTCTTTGGACTAGCTCCACTTAAACTTCATTAGTAATTCCACAAAGGAAATTTTGTCAGAACGCTCTGCTTGATAGCTCAAGTCAGATAAGTAAAGTGTCTGTGACTTGAGACTAGACTTCAAAGGTCATTTGAAATGTTTGGTTTCAAACTAGATTGATATAGAAGAAATGGGTGGAGAGGATTAGAGATAGAATCCTTAGGTATGGATTGTTCTAAGAAATATTTAATCATTGTTTGTGATCTCAAGGTTCTGGGGACTAGGACATCTCTGATCCCCTTCCACATTTTCCAATGACAGTGCAGCAATATAAACTGATCATCTAGAATAGCAGTAGCCTTGCTTCTAAGAAAAAAAAATACTGATCTAACCTAAGATATACTCAATGGTAATTAGAAACATATTTTACCTTCCATGGATGTTGCTGAGAGTTCTTGCTAGCACTAGAAGTGAAACCAGGGTAGAAAATAAAAGAAAACATTCTCAACACTAGTGGAATAGAAGCATCCAATTACAATAAAAGCATCTGGAGAAGTTGTTTCTGGGTGTATTGGTAATTCTAGCATCAGTTCACATTTTCAAGGAAGAAATTACTCAGGAACTGAGGATACCTGAAACTGTAACTTCTTTGACATCCTTACCATTAAACAGAGCTTTATATTCCAGTATTCAATAAATTCTGAGGCCTTTGATGCATACCATGACATCAATAAACCAGTAAAAATCAGAGAATGTATGCTTACAAATCATACATAATAATTCTTTTTCTAAGAAGCTATTAGTGTATTCACATCCCTGGAGGTGTTCAAGAGGTGATTGGATGTGGCACTTGGCGTCGTGGTTTAGTAGTCATGAGGTCATGGGTGACAGGTTGGACTTGATGATCTTTGAAGTCTCTTCCAATCTTATTGCTTCTATGATTCTATGATCACCTTTCTTTCTTTAAATCTTGAACTAGGTGGAAAATAATCTTCTGGGCCTATTTTGAAAAGACACTAAACATCTTCAGAGCTTTTCATGATCAGCAGCTTATAGGAAGAGATAAGAATCTTATCCTGTTTGTTATACATTGTCAGCCCTTCCCAAAAAAGTTTATTTAACCACAGTTTACATTTTTAATTTGTAAATAGCACTGAGTATGATTTGTATCATCTTAGGAGTAGTCTAACCCAGCTCAGGAAGAGGTTCTGCTTCGTTTCTTCACTGGCTTTGAGCTGGATGTTAGCATAATCAGGAGGAAATTAGTACACTATTCTTAAATTGGCTCAGCTCTTTTGAAATAATCTGATGGCAATCACTTTTCCTGTGATGTATCTTGAGATCATTGGACAAGTTGCAGCTCAAGACACTTGAGTTGCTACCTGTAGTGAACTGGAGACCTAATACCAAATGCAACTGTCTTGTAGGTCTGAATAGATTTATACATTATAAATGTAACAGTGATTTAAAAGCAATTTAAGAAGAACATGAACGCTGCATCCAGTTCTGGTGTCCCCATCATAAGAAGGACACAGAACTGTGGAAGGCCACAAGGATGATCCAAGGCCTGGAGCACCTCTGCTGTGAGGATAGGATGAGGGAGCTGGAGTTGTTCAGCCTGGAGGAAAAAATACTTTGGAAGGCCTTTATATCTGCCTGCCAATACCTGAGGGAGCCTACAGAAAAGCAGAAGAGGAACTTTTCATAAGGGTGTCTGGTGGCAGGGCTATGGGGAATGGTTTTGAGCCAAGGGATAGTAGGTTTAGACTGGATCTTGGAAAGAAGTTCTTCAGTATGAGGGAACAGGTTTTCCAGAGTGGTTGTGGATGCCCCCTCCCTGGAGGTGTTTAAGGCTAGACTGGATGAGGTCTTGGGAAAACAAGTCTTGTTGAGAGACATCCGTGCCCATGGCAGGGAGGTTGCAGCAGATGATTTCTGAGGTCCCTTCAATGTAAGCCATTCTATGATTCTATGAACTTCAACATCACTCAGGACAGTTTAGGTTAGATGCATATGATCTATAAACTAAGGAGAATGGCTAATGTGAATCATGGACATAACCACCAGTGCAAACTTGACACAGAATAAGGGACGGTGTTCCTGACAGCAGTTAAAAGGACATTTTCTGGCCCTAATATTATTGCCTTAAAATTTATTCTTCTTAACTGTAATTTTCTTGGTGAACACTAGATGAAGCCCTGATGCTTCAACACAAAAGGAAGAAGAGAACCCAATGAGCTGTGCTTGGTTGTGCATTTTGCAAAGCCAAAACAACTTTTTTGGTGGTTTGCTTTTCAATTGCACGGGTAATCACTCTAAGCTGAGAGTGTTCCCTGTCAGGGTAAATGAGCAACTACTTAAAGTGAAAAAGGCCTCACGCTTCCTTTCATTTTCACAATGTCTTTTAAGATGTATTTTCTCACACTCTTTTTTCTTGTCTTTTTAAAGAAAAGATAGAAAAAAACATGGTATAAATACCTTTCATCATCTACATTCAAGATGAGGT
Organism: Melanerpes formicivorus; assembly: GCF_026170545.1. Lineage (NCBI taxonomy): Eukaryota > Metazoa > Chordata > Aves > Piciformes > Picidae > Melanerpes > Melanerpes formicivorus. Next base: position 53,050 of record NW_027142800.1, read on the forward strand.
TAACATTTCCATTCTGAAAAAGTATCTGTGTGGTTTACTGACCCTTATGTCTTCAAAGCCCATGTGAAATCAGTGTCTGAATAAAACTGACAAGCAGAGTGTTCTCTCCTCATGTTTTCTCCTTGATTTTTGCTCCCTTCCAGCTTGGGTAAGATCAAAGAATAAAAAAGGCATGAAAAGAGCAGAGGGACCGTAATGAGAGCCTAAGGCAGAACACACACTGCAGTCTCGTAGGTGGTGGGGAAAAGGAATCAAAATGATGAGGCTGTGTGGAAATGACTGTTGGGGTTTCTTTCATTATTAATAGCTTTACCACCTACACTGTGTTACTATAAGGAGCTCAAATAGAATAACACTGTTTGGTCAGCCTTCCACAGCCTGCAGAGGAAGTATTTCCATTAAGACAACATCTTTAGTGCCAAACTTGGTAGAGTTAGATAATGGTTAGACTTGATGATCATAAATGCCTTTTCCTACCAAAATGCAAGCAAAAGGATAATACATACTTTAAATTTCCTTACTGGGTACAGTTTATGGCTAAGCAACATGTAATATGTTTATCTTCTGCACACTTCATTTGACTTCACATCAATTATTTAAGTTCTTATCGAGATGAATCATAGAATGGCTCAGGTTGGAAGAGACTTCAGAGATTATCTACTACAGTCTCCCTGGCATGGACAGGGACATCCCTCAGCTAGAGTTGGTTGTCCAAGGCCTCATCCAATCTGTCCATAAACACCCCCATGGAGGAGGCATCCACAGCCACACTGGGCAACCTATGCCAGAGTCTCACCACCCTCATACTCAAGAACTTCTTCCTAAGATCCAGTCTAAACCTGAGCTTAAAACCATTCTGCCTCGTCCTGTCGCTAGAGATCCTTATGAGAAGCCCCTCTCCAGCTTTCCTGTAGGCTCCCTTCAGTTACTGGAAGGCAGCTAGAATGTAATATTCTCTAGGTTGAACAACCCCACCTCCCCCAGCTTGTCCACATAGCAGAAGTGCTCCAGCTGTTGGATCATCATAGAGCCTCTCCTCTGGACTCTCTCCAACAGTTCTGTGTCCTTCTTCTGAAATGTCACAAGCTCCTCCTCATCTATTCTGAAGCTGTATTACAGAACAGAGGAACAGCAGTAAATGGTAAAGCCTTATCTCAAATAACTTTGCACTCAAAGGGCTCATGCTTGCCTCTCTACAGCATGGGACAAGTTTTACTCTTTTAGAGAATTTGCGGGAATATGAGTAGGCATAGAATGAATCTACCTTGGAGTGAGAAATTCATAAGGTGGCAGGACTCTCTTAGGCTACTACATCTGGTCAACTTTTTGAGTATGGAGACCCCCCCCAAGTATCAGTGATACATTTTCTTACCTGCCTGAAGTAACTTGAAACTAGTCAGACATCAGAATCCACTCTGAGTTCACAGAGCTGCTGCCTAAATCTAGGTATGTGCCAAAAGAAGGCATCTTCCTTTGGGCTTGCATTCTATAACAGAATGGTAACTTGTATGTGTAAACTGGTTCAGTACTAGGCAAAACATCAGTAATGTTTCATTTCTATTTTTTCCCTTCTCCTTGTTTTGTTTAGCCATTGTAAGCCAAAATATGCCACATTTACTCTTAAAACTACTGTGTATATCTGTGCTTATCTGTATTTTGTTATCCCTACTATAACTTCTCTATCTCAATGGGAAGATTAGTTCAAAGGAAAAGCAGCAGAATCAGTCACTGGTCGAATCACATAGGGCCAACATTTTGCTCTGTCCATTACAAAGTAATTACCTACTGGTTTCATCACCCATTGCCATGATACTATTGCCACTCACTTTAATTAATGACATCACAGCTGAGGTTTGGGCATTAAGTTGTTCATGAATCTCTACAATTTCTTCAGCTTTTTAGGTCATGATTTCTGAGAGTGCTTGATAAAATGTTTACCCACTTAGATTAAATTGACCACTACTAGGAAATGTAACCAGCAGGTGACAGCATTGTTCCACTCCAATACAGAGCTGGAGTTATTTGATCAGGCTGGGGAAAAAAAAAAAAAGGAAAAAAAAAAAAAAAGGAAAAACAAAAAAAGGGAAAAAAAAAGAAAAAAAAAGAAAAAAAAAAGAAAAAAAAAAAAGGAAAAAAAAAAAGAAGAAAAAAAGAGAAGAATTTAAACCTGAGAGGGGGAACTTTAACAAAGCTAAAAATTTAGATTTCCTACTTATCCTTTGTTAGATTTTTTTTTTTTTTTACCTACTGCCATCTCCAGGCTCAAATAACTTGTTGCAACAAATCTTTGATATATAAGACTTTTCAAACTCCATTACCTCATTTTAATCCCTCAAAGCAAACTGCTAACAACTTTCCTCTCATCTCAGAAGGAATTTCTCTCAGCAACTTGACTTTATGTTTCCTATTAGGCATATTTTTTGACTGATAAGGGTTTTCTAGTGTCATGCAATATTACATGAGAATTTTTGGGGCTTTTCCTAAGGAGGAGGGAGACGCATGTGTAATTGACATTAAGAGATCTGTATCATTCCCTCAAGCAAAGCAGCAGAAAGAATTCTGTGCCATAATGCAAGTTAAAGAACATCTAATATGCAAGTTACAACACCTCCTCTACCTGTGTAGAATTGTGGCTGTGGTGGATTCTGCAACAAATCATAGAAGCATAGAATCACAGAGTATCTCAAGCTGGAAGGGATCTGTAAGGGTTGTTGAGTCCCACTCTTTGCTCCTTACAGGACTACCTAAAACCAAACCATGTGACTAAAAAACATTGTCCAGACACTCCTTGAACTCTGACAGGTTTAATGCCCTGGGCACTTCCTTGGGGAGCTTGTGATTGAACAGACTCTCAGTGAAGGATCTTTTCCTAATGTTCACTCTGATCTTCCACTGATGCAGCTTCATTCCATTTTCTCATGTCCTGACACTGGTCACCAGAGAAAGATCAGTAGCTCTCCCTCCACTGCCCATCTTGAAAAAATGTAGACAGTGATGACATCACCCTCCAGCCTTCTCCAAGCTGAACAAACCAAGTTACCTCAGCCGCTCCTTATAACCCTTGCCCTTGAGACTTTTTACCATCTTGACCTTTACCATCTGGACACACTCTAATAGTTTGATGTCCAAATATTCAGGTGTCTAAAAGGTCACACAGTACTCAAAGTAAGGCTGCATCAATGGAATGTGTCCAGAGAAGGGCAACAAAGCTGGGGAGGGGTTTGGAGCACAAGCCCTATGAGGAGAGGCTGAGGGAGCTGGGGTTGCTTAGCCTGGAGAAGAGATGCTCAAACAAGACCTTATTGCTCTCTACAACTACCTGAAGGGAGGTTGTAGCCAGGTGGGGGTTGGTCTCTTCTCCCAGGCAACCAGCACCAGAACAAGAGGACACAGTCTCAAACTGCACCAGGGGAGGTTGAGGCTGGATGTTAGGAAGAAGTTCTTCACAGAAAGAGTGATTGGCCACTGGAATGTGCTGCCCAGGGAGGTGGTGGAGTCACCATCACTGGAGGTGTTTAGGAAGAGACTGGATGGGGCAATTGGTGCCATGGATTAGTTGATTAGATAGTGTTGGGTGATAGGTTAGATTCAATGATTTTGGAGGTCTTTTCCAACCTGGTTCGTTCTATTGAATGCATTGCAGAGTGGGAGAACCATCTCTCCCTAGCTATGGGATCTCTCTGCCTAGTTATGTTGTACTCAATGCACCCCAGCTGCAGTAAAACTTTGTCAGGTTACAATTGCTAAACTTTTACCTAAGTGGATCAATGCAATTATGGTGTATTTAATATTATTGTACATTACATATAATAATAAATTATTATTACTAAAATAATATACAAATGTATGTATGTACAGGTGTGCACATTATAACTGTATTAATGTGTCAAACTGTATATATACAGTTATATAACTGTACTAATGTGTTAAATATGTTAATCAATGTATTGATTGCAGTTAATTAATTGATGTGGAAATGTATGTATAGTATATCACAGAATCACAGAAACATTCAGGTTGGAAAAGACCATCAGGATCACCAAGTCCAACCAATAACCCTGCTCTACAAGGTTCAGCCATAACCCAGATCCCCAAGCACCACATCTAAACCACTGTTAAACACATCCAGGATTGGTGACTCCAGCACCTCCCTGGGCAGCACATTCCAATGCCTGACCACTCTACCCAGTCACAGAGTGAGGCCATTCCCTCTTGTTCTGTCATAATTACGTGTGAGAAGAGACCAGCATCAGCCTCTCCACAACATATGCTTCTAAACTGGTCATTGCAATCTAGTGCAATGGAATTATATATATATATGTGTGTGTGTGTATACATACATGCATATATATACATATATATACACATATATACATATACATACATATATATATACATATACATACATATATATATACACATATATGTTTACCTTGCACATACTTCACAGCCATGACTTCTGTGGCAGATCCTTCTTGGAGATTCAGAATAGGAGCCTGGACTAGGAGACTTATCCCTTGCTAGCTGGTTTGTCCCAGTTTGCATCTGTGCTCTAGAAATCTGGTTTCTGTATCACAGTGCCAGCAAGATATGTGGATGTAACTGATAAAGAGAGCTGCAAGAAAAGCCAGTGGGAATAGAATTTTGAATGTGCAGCTGTATGTAGTGCTAATCCTTTGAAGAAATGCACTGCAAACATCTTAATTTGAGCATACAATTAGTAGATTATAGATTTATATTTTAATCTTAATCCCTGTGCATCATTAAAATGAGAGTAACAATGTCTTCACTCACTGCAGTTGAGAAGATTAACTTTGAAGAAGCACTCAGCTGTTATATCAAGGCACTCTGTAAAATCTCTCAGAGTTCTCTAAGACTCAAATATTCTATTTCCAGTCCCAGTGTTTAGTAAATGATGTCTGAAGACATGCAGTGAATAATAAAGGGGATAAAGGGATAGCTTCTCCCCTAAGGAGCACTGCCCATCCTTGTACCCTGAATGAGTCAAAGGTCCTTAATGGTAAATTGAATGTGATTGCACAATTGTGCACACTCAAGGGCAAATCACACCATGTAAGCCTTTGATCTTGGAAATGACTGACTCAATTTAGTTGAAAAGTTCATTTTGAGGCAGGGAAATTTCAGCCCAGGTGATAAATATTTGGCAGAATATCAAGTAACTGAACAAAAAAGAAGTCATTAGTGATGGAAATGTGGGAGTGATTATAATAGATATTGCCACTTCTACCTACCTGGAAATATTTGCCTTCATTGTAATGCTAATTGGAAGAATTTTGTTTTAAAAAATCTCAGAAGTGAAGAATTTAATCACTAAATATGAAACATTTGGGTTTTTTGCTTCAGTCATAGAATCATAGAATTATAGAATGCCTCAGGTTGGAAAGGACCTCAGAAATCATCTACTCCAACCTCCCTGACATGGGCAGGGGTGCCTTTCAACAAGATTTGGTTTCCCAAGGCCTCATCCAATCTGGCTTTAAACACCTCCAGGGAGGAGGCATCCACAACCACTCTGGGCAACCTATTTCAGACTCTCACTATCCTCATACTGAAGAACTTCTTCCTAAAATCTAGTCTAAATCTCCTCTCCCTCATCTTGAAACCATTCCCCCTAGTCCTGTCACTATACACCCTTATGAAAGTTCCTCTCCAGCTTTCTTGTAGGCTCCCTTCAGATATTGGAAGGCAGCTATAAGGTCCTCCCAGTTTTCTCCAGGCTGAACAACCCCAGATCCCTCAAGCCTATCTTCACAGCAGAGGTGCTCCAGCTCTTGGATCATCCTTGTGACCCTCCTCTGGACATGCTCCAACAGCCCTGTGTCCTTCTTATGATGGGGACACCAGAACCAGACACAGTATTCATGCTGTTTATGTTAGTAACTGATTTTGAAACAATGCTTTTATATAAGAGCACTTTCTTCTAGAAGACAGGAATTGATTGATCTCGGATGCAGGAGATTCTTGCTCAGGTAAGCTACAGAATTTTCTTTCTTATGTGAATGGATTCATAGTTTGATAAATGACTAATGCATATTTATGCTATGATACTAAGTTGGCAATGAGAAAGTATCAAGTTTCTATTTATCATAGCTTTTGGGGAGAGGTTGGTTTGATTCTTTACCAAGCTCTATCAAATTGCTGTACACAACCAGACACAGCTATATCATTTAACTTACACTGAGTTCATTGTAATTGTGTATTGTAGGATAAGCAGTAAGGATTAGCCTTAAGTACATGCCACCAGAGGAAAACTTTAATTAGGAATGATTGAGGTTGAGTGGTAATTACAGAGGTAACAGTTCACACCTCTATAGTTAAAGACTGAGTCACTGTTTCCAACATAAAACATTATTTTCTGCCTTTTCTACTCACTTATTCAGAAACTATGTAGTTACATCCTAAGGACAGTTGGGGGATTTTAATAGGTAAATTCCAGCTGTAGCAGTGGAAATAATAAAGACATTCAACAAACAACACCCGTCTTTCAGAGACTGAAAAATTCCTTAACTGATGGATGTAAAATATTTGGGCTCAAATACAAAAACTGCTGCTGGAGAAGCTTTGTGCAAAGGCATTGAGGTAATCAAAAGCAATCTGAACAGTGAGTGATAGCTCATAATGTGAATTACACTGGTTAGTTTCAGCTCATCTTCCTGAATTACAATACCTTTCATGTCCTAACATCATGCTGGTAACTCCTATTCTCAACTAGATTACAGTCATTAATATGCTATGGGTGACATAGTTTGAAAATATGTTCCTAACATAGCAGAATGTTTCAAGAGAACCTTTATTAGAATAAACCTTTATTAGAATAAACCAAACCAGGTTGGAAGAGACCTTCAAGATCATCGTGTCCAACCCATCAACCAATCCAACCCACCCAAACAGCTAACCCATGGCACCAAGCACCCCATCAAGTCTCCTCCTGAACACCTTCAATGACGATGACTCCACCACCTCCCCGGGCAACCCATTCCATAGCGCAATCACTCTCCCTGTATAGAACTTCTTCCTAACATCCAACCTGAACCTCCCCTGGCGCAGCCTGAGACTGTGTCCTCTTGTTCTGGTACTGGGTGCCTGGGAGAAGAGACCATCATCCGCCTGTCTACAACCTCCCTTCAGGTAGTTGTAGAGAGTGATAAGGTCACCCCTGAGTCTCCTCTTCTCCAGGCTAAGCAGCCCCAGCTCCCTCAGCCTCTCCTCATAGGGCTTGTGTTCCAAACCCCTCACCAACTTTGTTGCTCTTCTCTGGAGGATGTGGCTGCCTTGATTTTAGCTAAATTATTCCATCCCAAAGTTGCCTCCATAAATTATATCTTCATTTCTGCATATATGTATGCATTAATTTAAAAGCAGTGATGAACAAGACTGGAGTATTTGAAATTTTGCTCAAAGAAGAGTTCACCTTACACAAGTACCCTAAAAGGTATATATACAGAATTAACCAGGTTGGAAAAGACCTTTAAGATCATCAAGTCCAACATATTACCCAACATCATCTAATCGGCTAAACCATGGCACCAAGCACCTCATCCAGTCTCTTCCTAAACACCTCCAGTGATGGTGATTCCACCACCTCCCTGGACAGCCCATTCCAATAGCAAATCACTCTTTCTGTGAAGAATTTCTTCCTAACATCCAGCCTAAGCCTCCCCTGGTGCAGCTTGAGACTGTGTCCTCTTGTTCTGGTGCTGGTTGCCTGGGAGAAGAGTCCAACCCTCACCTGGCTACAACCTCCCTTCAGGTAGTTGTAGACAGCAATAAGGTCACCCCTGAGTCTCCTCTTCTCCAGATTAAGCAACCCCAGCTCCCTCAGCCTCTCTTCATAGGGCTTGTGTTCCAAGCCACTCATCAACTTTGTTGCCCTTCTCTGGACGCGCTCCAGCAAGTCAACATCCTTCCTAAACTGAGTGGCCCAGAACTGGACACAGGACTCAAGGTGTGGCCTAACCAGTACTGAGTACAGGGGCAGAATGACCTCCGTGCTCCTGCAGGCCACACTATTCCTGATACAGGCCAGGATGCCATTGGCCTTCTTGGCCACCTGAGCATACGGCTGGCTCATGTTCAGCCTACTGTCAACCGGTACCCCCAGGTCCCTTGTTTGATTTGTGTGTGTTCTACTCTCCAAAAAGATCATCAAATATCTGGCAGTATTGCTAGTTAGAGAGCTCTGCAGTAAGAGTCACATCTATCCAGTCTGTTCTATGACTAGCAGTTTCTTACCCTGATAGACTTCTTTTAATTCGTTTTTTTTTTAATAACGAATGAAGCATTATCTTCTGTGTATATAAGACAAACAGCTGGAAGAAACTACCTTAGAGGGGATGGTAACACTGACATCAACAGATTAAACTCAAATCCTTATACAGAAAGAAGCAGGATTTTTATTTTGTTTTAATTATTTTTTATTTGAACAGTTCACAAAGTTTAGTGGAAAGAATTAACACAAAATCTAACCAGGACAAGAATTATCACAGTTGGTTATTGTTCACTATTTCATGGTGTCTGTTGTATTAATTGAATTTATAGTTTGCATTCAAAATTTTAATTAAAAATTGAATTTTTCACACTGTTCAGAAGGGTCGTAGGCCCTTTATGAAAAAGGAAGAAATATATTACCCATGCCTCAAGGATCTTGCCTTCTAATTTTAGATATGACACAGTGAGTGCAGATGACAAACTGTGCAGAGGTGATGAAAGTGAGGAGAAGGCAGCTTGCAGCAGTATGTTCAGGCAGAGATTTGGTTTTGGCATTCAGAGACAAAGTGACTCAGTTTCAGATTGGTGGGGTGTTTATTGTAGAGTCATCCTGCAGATCAGTTTAAGAAGGGAGTGCTAGGGAATAATGGAATGGAAAAAGAAAAAAAGAAAGAAAGAAAAAAAAGGTTTTGCAAGCCAGAAGTTGAAAGTGAGCTGATGCACCAGGATGCCAGTGGCAATGTAGAGAGGCTGTGGGAGAAATGGGAGATGAAAACACTGGCATAACTGTCAGAATGGATGATGATGTGTGTTTGTGTCTATCACTGTGCATTGAGGGCTAAAGCCCATTTAGCAGCGTAGTAAACTTGTGCTTTAGTATTAAAAACGTGCAATTACAGATTATTTCACCCATGTGTTTTGATTTTGTCTTAGCTGTTAGGTTTTTCTGCAACTCTAAACATATTATTTATGTTTTATTTGTTCTGGCTTCACCGTTTCCTCTCCTTTTATCTGGTTTCATGTAAATTTTTGCATGACTGCCACTCTATTGCAAATTTGCTCATGAGGGATATATGAATTTTATCCAACATGATGCTAGCTGTTTATAGATTCATGTGTTTTCTTTCTTTCTCTGAACTGCTTTCTCTTTTGCACTAGGAATGGGTATTAGAAAAATAACACCATTATTTAATTGTGAGTGCTTCTACTTTAACCAACTAATTGACTATTACGTCCAAGTGAGAGCACTTCTGTGGGAAATGTTACAGTAAAGCCTACAGAAATTTTGCAAAGGGTGTGGAAAGGATGTGAAAGCCCAAAGCCCCTGTGGGGCAGCTGAGGATGAGTCAGATCGTATCATCTAGGACTGAGCACTCCAGAAGAGTAACCTCACCACTGCTGGAGGAAAGGTGCAGTCTAGTTCCTCATCCAGGCTATGGCACCTGCACAGTGGAAGAGGCATTGAGGATACGGGCCAATACTCACCCCACCCATGTCAAACATCTGCAGAAAGATGGAGAAAACTGTTTGATCCCCTAGAGGAGTCTTACTTAAGAACAAATACGTTTTTTAATATATAGTTATATTGATTGATATAAGTACATGTGTGTCTCTACAATCTATCAATTAAAAAGAAAAAAGTGATTGTTCAGCTTTTAGTATGATAATGAAAGTACTTTTCCCCTTTTAATCCTTGTAATATCTTCTGTGGAACCACAAGTGGCATTTACTGAATACTGTTTGTATTCCTTTTGAGTCTCCTCCTTGAGACTCACTCTAATCATAACCTGCAGCTGACCCTAACAAGCTAATGATAATAGGCTGGTAGATAGAAGGGGAGGCTCATTCTGTATTTCTTTATCTGTATTCTTCCATAAGATACAAATCAGGTATATGCTGTGTGTGACTGACCCCATATGGTTGTACCCATGTCCTCTTTTGGTTCTTGCTTTTCTTTTCAGACTGTCACATTAATGCAAGATATGTGAGATAGAACATCAGATGGACTCCTCTGCTGCTATTCTTTCCTAGTTTCATAGTTTCATTCAGGGTTGGAAGGGACCACACGGATCATCTAGTTCCAACCCCCCTGCCATGGGCAGGGACACCCCACACTAGATCAGGCTGAACAGAGCCTCATCCAGCCTGCTCTTAAACACCCCCAGAGACGGGGCCTCGACCACCTCCCTGGACAACACATTCCAGGGTTTCACCACTCTCATGGTGAAGAACCTCCTCCTCACATCTAGCCTGAATCTCCCCACCTCTAGCTTCATTCCATTCCCCCTAGTCCTGTCACTCCCTGAGATCCTGAGAAGTCCTTCCCCAGCCTTCCTGTAGGCCCCCTTCAGATACTGGAAGGCCACAATTAGGTCTCCTCGGAGCCTTCTCTTCTCCAGACTGAACAGCCCCAACTCCTTCAGTCTGTCCTCATAGGAGAGGTGCTCCAGCCCTCTGATCATCCTTGTGGCCCTTCTCTGGACATGCTCCAGCACCTCCACATCCCTCTTGTAATAGGAGCTCCAGAACTGGACACAGTACTCCAGGTGGGGTCTCACCAGGGCTGAGCAGAGGGGGAGGATCACCTCCCTCGACCTGCTAGCCACACTTCTCCTGATGCAGCCCAGCATCTGATTGGCTTTGCAGGCTGCAAGAGCACATTGAGAGCTCATGTTGAGCTTTTTGTCCACCAGCACCCCCAAGTCTCTCTCCTCAGGGCTACTTTCCAGCCAGTCACTGCCCAGCCTGTATTTGTGCCTGGGATTGCCTCGACCCAGATGCAGGACCCTGCCCTTGCTCTTGTTGAACCTCATGAGGTTGGCTTGTGACCACCTCTCCAGCCTGTCAAGGTCCCTCTGGATGGCCTCCCTTCCCTCCAGTGTGTCTGCTGCACAACACAGCTTGGTGTCATCAGCAAACTTGCTGAGGGTGCACTCAATGCCACTGTCCATGTCACCCACAAAGATGTTGAACAAGACAGGTCCCAGGACTGATCCCTGAGGGACTCTGCTTGTCCCTGGCCTCCACTGGGACATGGACCCATTGACAGCCACTCTCTGGGTGCGGCCATCAAGCCAGTTCCTTATCCATCTAGTGGTCCACCCATCAAACCCATGTGTCACCAGTTTGGAGACCAGGATGTGGTGCGGGACAGTGTCGAAGGCTTTGCTCAGGTCCAGGTAAACGACATCAGTTGCTCGCCCCTCATCTATTAATTTTGTCACCTGCTCATAGAAGGCCACCAGGTTGGTCAGGCAGGATTTGCCCTTGGCAAAGCCATGCTGACTGTTCCCAAGCACCTCTTCACTATTCTTTTGAGCGAGTAGTGACTCCAGGAGGATCTGCTCCATGATCTTTCCAGGCACAGAAGTGAGACTGACTGGCCTGTAGTTCCCTGGTTCCTCCTTCTTACCCTTTTTGAAGATGGGGGCAATGTTTCCCCTTTTCCAGTCTGTGGGGACTTCACCAGATTGCCATGACTTTTGAAATATAATAGAGAGGGGTTCAGCAACCTCATCTGCCAGTTCTCTCAGTACCCGTGGGTGTATCCCGTCGGGTCCCATGGACTTGAACACTTTCAGGTTCTTCAGGTGATCACGAACCTGATCTGCACTTACAATGGGCAGTTCTTCCTCCCTGTCCCTGGCTTTGACTTCCATAACATTTCTTCATTCTGTTCTGTTTCCAGATTATTTTGTATAGGAATTGCAATCTCTACAAACATTGCCGTTTGTAAAGAATTTTCTATGATAATTCAAACTCCAGGGAAGCCTTTTGTTTATACCATGAAAGAGCATTTAATCTATATAAGGAAAATAAGAAGTATTCAGTATTCAGTCTTCCTAAGGTTGGAAGGGACCTCAAAGATCATCAAGTCCAACCTGTCACCACAGACCTCACCACTAGAGTAGGGAAGACACTACTGCCCACTGCAGGCTTGAACTCACTACCTTCCCATTAAGGGTCTTATGTGTTACCAACTGAGCCACCTTTGTAAAGTGACACAGGTAAAATCTGTCTTCATGCTGACACAGAGTTTACTGCAAAACTAGTTGTAATGAACTATGCATTTACAATACAATAATCAAGACAAATCCTGACTGCAGGACAAATCCTGACAGTAGTGGCCAATATAGATTCACAGACATGCATAGATGCATGCACTCAGCATCACAAAGTGCGAGCCAAGGAGGCGTGTAAACATTCAGTTCACTGCTGTGATGCCGAGCAGAAGGCAGACTTCAAAGCCATCATACATGATGTTGAAATTGATTCCCTGCTGATTTTCTTTAAAGTGATTCATCCAAAAACGGAACAAAAAAATGTTTCATGTATAACAAAGAACACACAGCAGGAACTGTCTGTCCTTCCTTCACCATGTGACTGGCAAATGAAGTTTGGAACAGTTTGAGTGACATTGTCCATAACTTTGAGACACAGCCAGCAGTCTCTTTTAACTAGGAAAATCTGCATTGGTATAGAAACTATGGAAAAGCTTACTAATTGCCATTCTTGTCAAATGAGGTCAGGTGTAATTGAAGGGGGACAACACTTTATGAACTCAACACCAACAACACAAAATTGCTTGCTGATGTGAACTGATTTAGAGAATGGAGGAAATGTTACGATTCTTCTCAGTACTAATTTGTTCTATGAATCATACTCTTCCATAAGCTTTCAAATTCATAGGTCAGATGACTTCTGTAAAGAATTTGCTACCTAAATGCCTTTTTAGGCATCTGAGTTCTCAGACAAGAATCTACAGCAGCTGACAGTTTCAGTGCGAGCTACAGGATCCTGAACCCATCTAAAGACTTTTATTTATGTTCCTGAAAGGGACTTAGACCCCTGAAATTCTCTCTGTAGAGTATTTTCTTCTTAACTCTGTCCTTCTTCTCACATCAAAACAAGAAATTGTTCTGTCAGAGCTTGTCAGATTTAATTTTCTAATGGCAAGCTCTGCAATGAAAGTTCAACATTAACTCTCAGAAGAGTTACATTTATCATTTAACTATTAGAATAGAATAGAATAGAATAGAATAGAATAGAATAGAATAGAATAGAATAGAATAGAATAGAATAGAATTAACCAGGTTGGAAAAGACCTTTGAGATCATCGAGTCCAACCTATCACCCAACACGATCTAATCAACTAAACCATGGCACCAAGCACCCCATCCAGTCTCTTCCTAAACACCTCCAGTGATGGTGACTCCACCACCTCCCTGGGCACCCCATTCCAATGGCAAATCACTCTTTCTGTGAAGTTCTTCCTAACATCCAGCCTAAACCTCCCCTGGTGCAGCTTGAGTCTGTGTCCTCTGTGTCTACTCTGTGGAAAATTCCCGAAGATGCATAATCAATCAGGTGCTTAACTCAGTTCTGAGGAAATAACCACAAGGCTCTAATATGATGCTCCTTTAGTGATTCCAGATTAAATGGAGATCTTCAGATGAAAGGTATTGTAGTGCATCTGTTAAAAAATGGGCTATTTTCTGTTGTACAGCAACTGAGAAGCTGTGTTTCATACAGCTCAGAAGGTACTGTACCAAGAGATGATCAGGTTTCAGCACACTCTTTATTCCAGCTCCAGCCTGTGTCAGAAATTTGGAAGTCTTCACCAAAAAAAAACAAAGAATGGAAACATCATTCACTTCAGGACATGGTTTAGTGGGCATGGTGGTGTTGAGCTGATTACTGGACTTGATGATCTTAGAGGGTTTTTTCCAACCTTAATGCTGGAAAAAATGCAGGCACTAATGCTGGCACAAATACAGGCTTGGCGACAAGTGGATAGAGAGCAATGCTGCAGGGAAGGACTTGGGGTTGCTAGTTGGTGAGGCACTTGACATGAGTCGGTGATGTGAGCTGCCAGCCTAAAAAGCCAGCCATGTCCAGGGCTGTATCAAAAGACACATTGCCAGCAGGTCAAGGGAGTAGATTCTGCCCTTTCACTCTGTTTTGGTGAAACCCCACCTGGAGTACTCTGTCTAGCTCCAGAGCATCCAACACTAGAAGGACATGGATCTGTTAGACAGGGTCCAGAATAGGGCCACAAAGATGATCAGAGGGCTGGAGCACCTCTCCTACAAGGAAAGGATGAGGGAGTTTGGTCTGTACAGGCTGGAGAACAGAAGACTCAGGGAGACCTTAGAGCAGTCTACCAGTACCTGAAGAAGGCCTGCAGGAAGGCTGGGGAGGAACTATTCATAAGGGCATGTAGTGATAGGACAAGGGACAATGGTTTTAAACCAGAGCAGGGTAGATTTAGATTAGACATTAGGAAGAAGTTATTTACACTAAGTGTGGTGAGGCACTGAAACTGTGTGGGTGCTGCATCTCTGGAAGTGTTTAAGACCAGGCTCTGTGAGGCTTCAAGCAACCTGGTCTAGTGAAAGGTGTCAATGCTTATGGCAAGGGGATTTGAACTAGACAATCTTTAAGGTCCCTTCCAACACAAGTTATTCTATGATTGTGTGATTCTGCTGAAGAACTGCATATAACCTTAATGTGTTTGAGAGTAAGTTACCTCAGGCCTGTTCTTGCCATCAGTTTCTTGTTTTCTAAAAGACTTGGTTCAAAGTAACAAACATGAACTGCATGGTTCATAAAGTTACAGCTTCAGGTCCTTTTGTATTCAAACATGAGAAAGAACAACATTCTGAAAGCAGTCATAGTCTTAAGGACAAAAGCATCTGTGTCAGCTTCTTGATGGATGCCCTTGATGATTTTAGTAAAGGCTCACTTATAGAATCACAGAATGTTTTGCACTGGAACAGGCCTTTATAGATCATCTTGTCCAACCCTCTCCTGCAGTGAGCAGGGACATGTTTAACTAGATCAGGTTGCTTAGGACCCCATCAAGTTTGACTTTGAATGACTCCAGGCATGAGATCTCAAACACCTCTCTGGGCATTCTGTTCCAGTATTTCACCACCCTCACTGTGAAGAACTTTTTCCTTATGTCCACCCTAAATCTACCCTGCTCCAGTTTAAAACCATTGCCCCCTCACTACAAGCCCTTTTAAACAGTTGTAAAATCATAAAACTGTTTTGTTTGGAAAAGACCCCTGAGATCATTGAATCCAGTCACCAACCTAACACCACCATGGTCATTAAACTATGTCCCAAAGTGCCATGTCCACACATTTCTTGAACACCTCCAGGGACGGCGACTCCACCACGTCCCTGGGCTACCTGTTCCAATGCCTGACCAGTCTTGCAGGAAAGAACTTTTTCCTAATACCCAACCTAAACCTCCCCTGGCACAATTTCAGGCCATTTCCTCTCGTTCTGTCATCTGATAGTAGGGAGAACTCTCTCACCAGTTTTCTTTTAGGCCCGCTTCAGGTATTGGAAGGCTGCTATAAGGTCTCCCTGGAGTCTTCTCTAGGCTGAACAGTCCCAACTGTCTCAGACTGTCCCGATAGGGCAGGTGCTCCAGCCCTCTGATCATCTTTGTGGCTTCCTTTGGACCTACAGGTATTGAGGACTCCAGAACTGCACATAGAACTCCAGATGAGGTCACACCAGAGCAGAGCAGAGTGGCAGAATCACCTCTCTTCACCTGCTGGCCACAGTTCTTTTAATGCAGCCCAGGATACAGTTGGCCTTCTGGACTGCCAGTACACATTGCTGACTCAGGTACAACTTTTCGCCCACCAGTACCTACATGTCCTCTTCTGCTCTCAATTTCATCATCCTCCAGCCTGCATTGATACCAAGCATTGCCCCACCCCAAGTGTAACTTGGCCTTGTTGAACCTCATGAAATTCACATACCTTTCAAGCTAGTCTTCGTCCCCCAGTATGACATCCTGTTCCTCTGGCTTGTCAGCTGCACCACTCAGCTCGGTGTCATCTGCAGACTTGCTGAGGGTGCACTCAATCCCACTGTTTATGTCATTGATAAAGATACTGAATTCACTGGACCCAGTATGGACTCCTGGGTACAGATTTAGCCTGTATCCTTTTCTATACAGACCCTCTGTTACTTAAGAGTATTTGGTGTATATCTCTGATGCAACAAGGGATGGAACACTGATCCACTTAAAGACACTCAGCTCTTTTCACTTTCATATCCCAGACTCTTCAAGACTCAGCTGCAATCATAAGACTAAGATTTTTTCTGAGTGCCAAGCCTCAGTGCAGCACCATGCCTTTTTTGTTGTCCTCTTATACCATCTGCAAGTAAATAGATTAAGTTGTTGTGATTGGAATGAGAGATGAAACAGAATGAAGTTAGTGGTGGCCACTCATCGGCTAATTTTGCTTGCTCATGTATTTCAACTTATCTCAGTGATTAAAGACTTGCCAGCAAGGCAGCCCACACGAGGTTTGTTATGTATAGACTAGAGACAGTAGTTTAGAAGTCATGTCTGCTTTTTGACAAAGGATGTGATATTTCAGATTCAGAGAATGATTTAGGTTGGAACATCATCTAGTTCCAACCCCCCTGATGCAGGCAGGAATATCTTCCACTAGACTAGGTTGCTCAAGGGCTCATCAAACTTGGCCTTGAACACCTCCAGTGGGGGACATCCATGATCTCCCTGGTCAACCTGTTCCAATGTCTCACCATCCTCACTGTAAAGAATTTTTTCCCAATATCTAGTCTAAATCTACCTCCCTCAAGCTTAAAGCTGTTCCCTGTCATCCTGTCACTGCAAGTGTTTGTAAAAAGTCCCTCCCTGCTTTCCAGTAGGCTCCCTTCAGGTACTGGAAGCCTGCTCTAAGTCTCTATGGAGCCTTGTGGAGGAGACAGGGGAAAGATGAGATGGAAGAATCTCAACACACAGAGAAGCAGGGATCAAAATCATATATTTCTACATAAAGTTGTATATCTACTTCAGTAATAACCAATAGTGCCCTCAACTACACTTAAACCAGAAGACATTGCAGCTCTGCTACTTTCAAATTGCTCAAATGCCTGAACACTCCCAAGTGTTCTTCTGTGGAGGCAGGTATGAATGGCTCACAACAGTCTTCTGGACTTGTGCTTATAGAGTATCTGCAGGTTATTCAGTGTTACAACAAAGAGTGCCTGGAGTATTCTTCACTTATCTGGTGATCTCAGTTTCAGAAAAACTAGAGTGTGGGTGTAACCAAATAACCTGTATTATGTCACTTTCATTCAATACTAAGTCTTTTTCAAGTGTGCTTGAGCCTTTTTGCTGCTGCTTAGAATAGTTAAGTGGTAAGGTGATCATATTAAAAGAGTTTGTGAAAGATGATGTATAGCTATGCTGAAAGGCAGAGTATTCTCCACAGCTCTTTGACAACTCCCTGAGGGGAGTTTGTAGAGTGGTGGGTATTGGTCTCTCCTCCCAGGTAACTAGTGATAGAACAAGAAGGAGTGGCCTCAAACTGAACCAGGGGAGGTTTGGGTGGACATTGGGGGAAAAAAATTCACTGAAAGGATTGTCAGGCATTGGAAGAGGCTGCCCACGGAGGTGACTGAGTGTTTAAAAGCTATGCAGATATGGTGCTTGGGCTTATGGCTTGGTGGTGGACTTGGTAGAGTAGGGTAATGGTTGGATTCAGTGATCTTGAAAGTCTTCCCAACCTAAATGTGTCTACGATTCTGTGCTTTCCTTCTCATCTATCTCACTCTGTCGCAAGCTTATAGACACTAAAAAGTGTTCTGTCTGTTTTCTGTGGATTTACATATTTTAAATCCCTTGCTGACAAAGCTGACTTTCTTGTAACTAGTAAAGACACCAAAGCCAAAACTCTTTCCTAGCCTTTATTGTCATGTCATAATTTATGATGAATCATGGTGCATTAAGTGCCATGATTTCCAGCCTTTTGGGCATGTGGTGTGGCACAGTCAAGTATCAACAATTTGACAATTCTTTTGTGATTAAAGATCTGGCAAAATATTTGGGTTGCCTGATAATTTGCTTATTGACTAAATAGTGCCATGGGGGCACTTCATGTCCCCCTGTAACTCAGCACTGGTGAGGCCACACCTTGAGTAGTGGGTACAGTTTTGGGGCCCTCACTGCAAGAAAGAGATTGAGGTGTTGGAGTGGGTCCAGAGAAAGGCAAAGAAGCTGGTGAAGGGTCTGTAGAACAAGGCTGGTGAGGAGCAGCTGAGGGACCTGGGGTTTCATAGTTTCATAGTTTCATTCAGGGTTGGAAGGGACCACAAGGATCATCTAGTTCCAACCCCCCTGCCATGGGCAGGGACACCCCACACTAGATCAGGCTGGACAGAGCCTCATCCAGCCTGCTCTTAAACACCCCCAGGGACGGGGCCTCGACCACCTCCCTGGACAACCCATTCCAGGGTTTCACCACTCTCATGGTGAAGAACCTCCTCCTCACATCTAGCCTGAATCTCCCCACCTCCAGCTTCATTCCATTCCCCCTAGTCCTATCACTACCTGAGATCCTGAGAAGTCCTTCCCCAGCCTTCCTGTAGGCCCCCTTCAGATACTGGAAGGCGACAATTAGGTCTCCTCGGAGCCTTCTCTTCTGCAGACTGAACAGCCCCAACTCCTTCAGTCTGTCCTCGTAGGAGAGGTGCTCCAGCCCTCTGATCATCCTTGTGGCCCTTCTCTGGACACGTTCCAGCACCTCCACATCCCTCCTGTAATAGGGGCTCCAGAACTGGACATAGTCTGCAGAAAGGAGGATGAGTAAAGAAAGGAAACAACTTGAGTGCAGCTGGTACAACTTAAGGCCATTTCCTCTTGTCCTGAATGAAAATAAGTAATCTATTAGAATCTAATTACAAGCATAACATTATTGTCTACTTTGTCAACAATAAGGTAATTATCGATGCATCTGGATGTATTCTAAAATGTCACCCATTCAGTAAAATACATTGGTCAACAAATTACCTATTTGTCTTCACACTGAGATACTACATCTTTGGATGCTCTCTACAACTAGAGAGCACCTAGGCTCGAGGTGAGGAGAAAGTTCTTCACAGAGAGAGTTGTTGGCCACTGGAATGAGCTACTCAGGGATGTGGTGGAGTCACCATCCCTGAAGGTCCTCAAGAGGGGATTGGACGTGTCACTTGGTGCCATGGTTTAGTAGTCATGAGGTGTTGGGTGACAGGTTGGACATGATGATCTTTGAGGTCTTTTCCAACATGATTGATTCTATGATTCTATGAACTACCTGAATGAATGCTGAAGTGAGGTGGAGGTTGGAGTGAGGTGGAGGTCAGTTTCTTCTCCTAGGTAAGGAGTGACAGGATGAGAGGAAAAGGCCTCTAGTTGTACCAGGGTAGGTTTAGGTTGGATACTAGAAGAAAATTCTTGACTGAAACAGTTTACAAAGACTGGAACAGGCTTCTCAGGGATATGGTTGAATGCCCATCCCCAAAGGTGTTTAAAAGAGGCAGGGTTGTGGTGAGGGATATATTCTAACCCCAGGCTTGGTAGAACTAGAGAATGGTTGGACTCAATGATCTTTAAAGTCTTTTCCAACCAAAACAATTCTATGATTCTGTGCTGGTATATCAGAAACTTTAATAAAAGGTATTGTGGACACTATTTTTGGATTGTAAATATTTTGAGAATCACATCCTTCTTTTTTTTTTCTTTTCCTTTCCTAAAAAAATTATAATTTAGTACTAGTAGTAACACTATCTTTATCCAACATTCAGTATCCCTGGTTACTTACCCTCCCAGCACTGGATCACTGCAAAACAACAATACACAGGTCATGAGGTGTTGGGTGACAGGTTGGACTTAATGGTCTTTGAGGTCTTTTCCAATTTTATTGATTCTATGATTCTATGATTGATAAACCTCTTGAGTTTTGCTATCTTGAACCAGTCTCCAGAAAATAATGAGATTTTTGGGTCTTAAGGAATCACAAGATTGCCTCCCCATACTGATCTTCTATTCTGTGAAAGACAAGATATCCTGTGGAAGTTTAAATATGTCTCTTTTGCCATTTCATTTTAAAGAGCACAATAAATAGGAAAGTTCTGGAAGAGTGAGTATGGGACTCAAATTTGATTGAGTACCTGAAGAAAGTGTACAGCACTGAAGGGTTTTTCCTCTTGTTGTTTGTCTTATTACAGCAGACATAGATGAAAGTCTTTAGCAAACAGGGAATTTTGTAAATATTTTCTTCAGCTTGGAAAATATACATTTGGAAGACTTTGAGGTACTTAGTCATGACCTTCCCCTGCACTTTTAATTTATAACAAAACCCAAAGCACTGCAAGTTTAGAGTGGCTTGGGGGATTTCACTGCACTTACGCATTGGCCTGTCCCAGCAGCAGCAGTAATGGCAAAAAAATCAGTGATTCATAGTTTCTCATTTACACCCTGGCTTGCGTCATGTACCATGTCACATATTTCCTTTCTTTTCAAGTATGTTTCTTGGGACAGGTTTGTTGTTGACTGGGAAGTGGAGCTGTTCCCAATGCATTCCTAAAGAAACATCCTGTACAGGAAGAGAGATTTGTTTTATTTTACATACAGCTGCCAGTGTACCTTAAAGTGGATGGTCTCCTCTGTTTGTTTTTTTTGTAGTGTTTTTTTGTTTATCTTTTTTTCTGCTTCTCCTAACCTAAACTGAAGTTTAAGGTCACTTTGTAAGCCAGGCCTGCTGAAAGAAAGAAGGTCAGCTGAGACTCACAGAAGTTACTAAAAGTACAAAGGCCTCTTTGAGACCTCTTGACTAAGAGGTTTAAGGCTTCTAGCTATTGATCTTTATGCAGCTAAAATATATTGAACTCCTGTACAACAGCTCAATGTTGAAATGGAGATCAGTGTCTCCCTGGTCTCCATCTGTGGGCCGTCAACATGAGAGCCATGAAGAGAGGAGTTGCCAGTGAAGACTGAGGTAAAAAAGTTGTTGAGAATCTCAGCCTTCTCCTCATCTGTTGTTACTAGTTCCCCACTGTTGCTCACCAGGAGGGGTATGCTTTCTTTAGCCTCCTTTTCTGGTTAATGTACCTGTAAAACAAGAGGACACAGTCTCAGGCTGCACCAGGGGAGGTTTAGGCTGGAGGTTAGGAGGAAGTTTTACACAGAGAGAGTGATTGGCCATTGGAATGGGCTGCCCGAGGAGGTGGTGGAGTCACCATCACTGGAGGTGTTCAGGAGGAGACTTGATAGGGTGCTTGGTTGCATGGTTTAGTTGGTTGGGTAGTGTTGGATGATAGGTTGGACACGATGATCTTGAAGGTCTATTCTATTCTATTCTATTCTATTCTATTCTATTCTATTCTATTCTATTCTATTCTATTCTATTCTATTCTATTCCATTCCATTCCATTCCATTCCATTCCATTCCATTCCATTCCATTCTTTCTTGGTTTTCTTTACATCCCCTGCCTAGCTCAGTTCCAGCTGCACCTTGGCCTTCCTGACCTCGTCCCTACACAACTGAGCAACCTCCCTATTTCCTTCCCAGGATGCCTGTCCCTTCTTCCATTTCCTGTGTAGTCCCAACTTGCCCTTTAGTTTGACCAGCAGGTCATAACTCAGACATGGTGGTAACTTGCCTTTCATGCCTGATTTCTTACACCTGGGGAATGAGATCTCTTGTGCACTATAGAGATCATCCTTAAAGATCTGCCAGCTCTATTCCATGTCCTTGTCCCTGAGGGCTGTTTCCCATGGGGTCCTATTTACTAACTCCTTCAAGAATGGAAATTTGCTTTCCTAAAATGTAGAGTCCTAGTTATGCTTCTCATGGGCTTTATACCCCCTTGGACAGTGAACTGCACTAGTCCATGATCACTGCAGCCCAGGCTGCCTTTGACTTTGACATCCCTGATGACTTCAGTTGCACTTGTGACCAGCAGGTCCAATAACATACCCTGGGGTAGGGCTGTTAATTTCTTGTCTTAAGAAGTTGTCATCTAGGCACTCTAGGAGCCTCCTGGATTGCCTACAGCAATGCCTACAGATGATTAGAAAGCTGGACCACCTCCCCTACTGGGACAGGCTGCAAGAGTTGTGGTTGTTCAGCCTGAAGAAGAGAAGGCTCTGAGAGATCTTTAGACTGGATATTAGGAAGAAATTCTTTATAGTGAGGGTGGTGACACACTGCAACAGGTTGCCCAGGGAGGTTGTGGATGCCTCCTCCCTGGAGGTGTCCAAGGCCAAAGTTGAAGGGGGCCTTGAGCAACCAGGTCCAGTGGAATTGGTCCCTGTCTGTGGCAGGGGTTTGGAACTAGCTGATCTTTAAAGTCCCTTCCAATTAAAACCATTCTATGATCCAGTTTAACGTAAGTAGGGCTACTGAGCTGAAAAAAATATTTAAATTCAATTTTTGCACAGATGTGATCAGATCTAGCTGCACTTTCGCAGTTTTTTGTATCTTTTTTGGGGGAGCTTTGGGGAGTTCAGCTTAATTGCTTTTCTCATAGTCTGCTAGATTTTGCAAGGAAACAATCCCCCCCACCACTGACTTCCAATACTCTTCTTCAGAAATGTGTAATGAAAAGTACTGCATTTCCATGAAGCTTGCAAAGAACAAGTTTTCTGTTGGTGCAAACTGCTAGACACAGCTTCCCTTTTCTCACAATATTTTCTGGCACAGTGTATTTTCTTCTTATAAAAAAATAGATGAGCTCAAATTATGTGCATTAAGAAACAAAAATAAGGAATTTATTTCTTTTCAGATAATCTGTTATTTAACGAAGCTACTTCAAGGACTCCAAGTTTTACTTTGTTTGTTTTTAAGATGGGCGTTCTGAAGCACCTACAGCACTACTTTTAATTAGAGATGAATCCACCACTTGTCTTTCTCTCAACTTTTTGATCTGCCAAAACACTGTCATATTAATTGTCTCTCTGATTTAGTTCAAAATTAAATAAGCATTACTACATAATAGGTTATGTTTCCTCTGGGTTACAACAGAAGGTGGTCTAGAAGACAGGGGGCCTCAGACATTATTGCTGCATGCAAATATTGAGGGAAATTCTTGAAGAAACATATATTCAGAAATCCAAAGGGAAAGCTCTGCTTGGAATAACTGACAAATGTTGCAGCGAACTTTCTCTCAGTCTTTCTGAAGTTTTGATTCTAAACTGCTCTGTGCTGTATGTTCCCAGCTCAGTCTCTGCTCAGGGCCAGCACTTGCTGCAGCTCAGGACAGGTTTGCACAGACAGTGGCTGCTGCTAGCAGTGACAATGCTGATGAGGAGAGCTAGTGCCAAGGGTTAAGGTACAGACCGAGGGCACTGCTATATCTTGTGTGCCAGCTTGGGGTACAAGAAGGAAAAGGCTGCAGCTGCAGGGAGGAGAAGACAGGAGAGGTGAGCCTAAACTGACTAACAAGGGATTCCACCCCATATAAATCAAAGACATTGTAAAGCTCAGGGATCACCAGGGTCCATCCTCTTCTTCAATTGTTGGTGTTTGAGCAGGACTCTGCCTGTTCTGCCTTTGATCTTGATCTGTGAGTTCCTGAATCCAGTTCTAGAATCCAGCACATGAGTCCAGTTCCTATCTGCTGCTGAGTCCGGGTTGGGACTTGTTGCACAGCACCAGTGGTGATGGTGACTAATTACTATAAGGGGGGTTATGTTTTCATCTATTTAATTTCATTGTTGTTACTTTTATTAAATGTGGTTCCTTTTATTAAATCTCATTCCCTTTCCTGTAGGAAGCAGAAGGTTTCATAGAGAGCCTCTGTCTCTCGTTTAGTGACTGGCTCATACTTAATCCTTGACAACCAGTCTTCAAACTAATTTGAGACTTTAAGATACTTCATCAAAATATATTAAAGGTTTATATTTTGCTGCTGATAAACCAACCCAACCCAAACCCAACCCAAACAAAGAACAAACTAGATTTTACAGTGGCTTTTGGTCTAGTTTTATTTGTTTCATGAAGGAAAACTGAGCTTTGCCCCAGTCCAATTTTACCATCAGTTGTCACAGAGAGTAGAGCTTCCAGTTGACTCATTCCTCAGTGGAACAATGAACAGGAGTAATTTAGAGTTGTGATGTCCTTCTGTGGTGGATTTAATTTGAATCAAGACAGTAAATTCATCCTGAAAGGACAAGAAGGTGATAATTACTTTCCTTTGTCTGGCTTTGAGAAGTGAAATAGATGAGAAATGACGTACTGAGCTGATTACAAATCTCTTAAGCAAAGCACTCCCTGCAAACTAGGTAGAGAATTGAAGGTCACAATGAAAGCTGAAGAGTTTGCTTTAACTTCACAGGCCTATGCTGTGAGTCGATGTGAGGGCTTTATTTGTTTTGTTTTGTTTTTAATTGCATGAACCCAGTTGGGTTATCATAACACAACTGAAAGCTCCATTAATATGCAGGCCAAAACATGTGTGACTATGTAAACTGTTTTCACTAAAGTTTAAGTTCCCTTTAGGCTATACATGCCCTGTGAAAAGGACTTCAGCTATCATATGCAGCTTCGTTGTGGCTTTTCACAGCCAGTTAACATGAATGACCTGAAATATTTTGTTTGGGAAAAAAAGCTTTCTGTGTATGAGCAAAGCTAAATAATTAATGTGTATCCTCACCCCAAAAGAGTATTCTGGGGGCTTCAGACTCTAAAAATTTTGGTATGCTTCTTCTGGGTGAGGGGGTTTAGTTGCATCTCATGATGTAGAGTGTGGAAGGGAGTCTTTTGATCATAGAATCATAGCATTTTTTTGGTTGGAAAATACCTTTAAGATCAACTTGAGGCAATTTTCTCTCAACCTGCCACCTATTAATAGGGAGAAGAGACCAACACCCAGCTGGCTCCAACCTCCTTTTAGGGAGTTGTTGAGAGTGAGGAGGTGTCCCCTCAGCTTTCTTTTCTCCAGACTAAACAACCCCAGTTCTCTCAGCTGCTCTTCTCAAGACGTGCTCCAGACCCTTCACCATCTTTGTTGCTCTTCTCTGAAACTGCTACAGCACCTCAATGTCCTTCTTGCAGTGAGGGCCCCAAATCTGAACCCAGGACTCAAGATGTGGCCTCACCATTGCTGAATACAAGGGGACAATCACTTCATATGAAGTGAAGAGAGCTAACAAAAGGAAAAAGCATTTCTGAACTCTCACATTTCACAGGCCTCTAATCACACCCTTGTTCCACTCCTGCTGTGCACTCCCAGCCTCTACAACAGGTGCTGTAGAAGAAGACCTACATTATCTGCACCTTATTGGCCAAGTGAAGTTTGGATGAGGAAAACATGGCAGTTCAAAAATGGGAACAAATAGCTGGAGCAGCTTATTGTCTATGCAGTTTCACATGTTCCCTGTCATCAGCAAGCATCACTGCCACCAACACTGCTTGTGGATGCAGACTTGGTTGTCATGCTGCTCACTAGGACAGTGCTCATTTTCAGGAGATCTGAAAGTATTTCATCTCTTCAGACCATGTGAGGACAAAGGGCAAACTGGTACTAAGTACACTCTGTTCATACACCTAATGCAGCATCTATTCTCACAGGCCGTGGCAGCACACTTCCTCATTGAAAAATACAATGAGTCACAAAATGGAACAAAATAAGGATTTATAACCTAAACACTCTGTCCCTGGAGATGTTCAAGCAATTTATAAGTCTTGATACTGTTCTTTCACTGGTGGACTTGTGTTAGCTTTATGAACTTGTCATCTTGCAGATTAGACAGAGTAACACTTTACTCTCTGGACTACAGTTACTTAAAAATACACACAAAAAAATATCAGAAACCCCAAACCAGGAAAACTGATCCCAGATTACGATGACAAAAACTGCCTGACATAGCTGAGAGTGGTTTACTATGATATTGCACATGGAACCAGCACAGAACCTATGAGACTAAAGGTGGAGGTCAAAATTTACTACTAGGAATAGAAAAGGAGTAATTTAAGAATCTTGAACTCATAGAATTGTTTCGGTTGGAAAAGATCTCATTAAGTACAACTGCCAAACCAACACCACTGTGGCATGTCCCAAAGGATTGTGACCACACATTTCTTGAACACCTCCAGGGACAATGACTCTATCACCACTGCTTTGCATCTGTTAATTATATAATTCAGCCCTTTTCCTCACTGCAGTATGAAATAGCATCTCTGATAAATGATGAAAATGGTGTGTCATTTATGACTTGGGTCAGATAAGAGTCCTGCAAGTCTTGCTGGTTTTCTCAAATAAACTAAAACATGCTGTGTTTCACTACTGAAGTGAAATATTGAAATGAAACATGAACATTAAAAGTGTTAGCCTCTTTGTAGACATAATCACAGAATCACAGAATGGCTTAAGCTGGAAAGGGACCTTAAAGATCATCTACACAAACCTCCCTGTCATGGGCAGGGATGCCTCTCAACAAGATCAGGCTGCCCAAGGCCTCATTCAACCTGGCCTTGAACAGCTTCAGGGAGGGGTTATCCACAACCACTCTGGGCAGCCACAACCACTTGTGCAGTCACTATGTGATACTGCTTTGGCAGTGGGGCTAGACTCAATGATCTCTAGAGGTTCCTTCCAACTCCTACTTATGATTTGTGTTTTGTTTGTCTTGCCACTACGTAAGACAACTAAGTACTGACTTTTCACTCACAGAATCATAGACTACCTTAAATTAGGGGGAACTATAAGGATCATTGAATCAAATTCTTCTTCCACACGATATCTTTAATCATGCAAAAGTGTGCCTAAAAGGCCTTTATACTTGAATGTGTTCCACTACCTGAAAAAAACCAAAGGTGGCTTTTACAGTAACCTCTAAAACCTCCATTAAACGTTTGTCTGCCCCCTGCCCCCCCAAAACACAAAAAGGAAATAGCAAAATTGGTGATAAGTATAATTGACTTACAAGAGGTTAACTTTCTACTTGAAAATCAAATACTTTGGTCAAACCTCTAAGCCAGGAGTGTAAGATAGGGAGATAGAAAAAAAAAGAAGGCTGTTTTTGCAAAGGTTTTTCTCAGAGTAGGAGTTTTCTTGGCACAGTCTTGGCAGTTTGACTTTATCTTCCTACTTGATGGGAATTTGTGTTTGAGTGCATTACACAGCCTAGCTTTACTCCATGAAGTTTCTATGGCTGTGAAATAAAAGAATTAGGTAGTCTACAGAGATAACGTGAAGCTTAATCTCTGAATGCTCCTAAGTCCTCCAAGATGTGTTAGAAGAATACTTTACTTCTTATCTATTAGTTGAAGCTACTCACTGCTCCTACAATCCTCATTTTATCTGAGTAATCAGCACTGAAACTGATCTACTGACCTGATGCATTGATGTTGCTAACAGAGTTAGGTTGTTGAGCTGTTAGGCTCAAGGTGAGGAGAAAGTTCTTCACAAAGGGAGTTGTTAGCCATTGAAATGTGCTGCCCAGGGAGGTGGTGGAGTCATCATCCCTGGAGGTGTTCAAGAGGAGATTGGACATGGCACTTGGTGCCATGGTTTAGTAGTCATGAGGTGTTTGGTGACAGGTTGGACTTGATGATCTTTGAGGTCTTTTCCAACATTATTGATTCTATGATTCTATGACTTTCTCCACTATTGGTCTGGAGGAACAAGTAGCAAGAAAAATAAAAAGGGAATTTTGCCTTTGGCAAGTTGCCAGGAATATTTATTTATTTATTTATGTTCAATTTATATTTACAGGTCTTGAAGGGAAACTTTTATTAATGTGCATATATTAAACACCTACTCAGTAAATACTTGAACATTACACAATGAGCTAATTTGTTGGGTTTTGTGATTTGTATCTTTTCATCACACATTATTTAGGAAAATACTTAACTGTGATCTTATCATACAGCAAGGAATTTGCAAAAGCTGTCTATAAGTAATTCAGTTTTAACTTTCAATATGCTACATGCTGCAGTTACAATTTATACTGCAAGTTCAGGTGCCACATGCTTAAACTATAGAATCATAAAATTTTCTCAGTTGGAAAAGACCTTTCAGTCCAACCATGATCTAACTCTACCAAGTCTGCTGTCAAACCACATTGCTCAGCACCACATCTCTGTGTCTTTGAAATACCTCCAAGTTTTGAGGATTCAACCACCTCCAAGGGAGCCTGTTCCCGTATCCGAGAACTTTTTCAGTGAAGAAATCTCTTCCAATATCCAATCTAAACTTTCCCTGGTGCAATCTGAGGTCATTTCCTGACCTGTTATTAGGGAGAGAGGCTGAACCCCACCTGTATCCAACCTCCTTTCAGGGAGTTGAAGAAAGCAAGAAGGTCTCCCCTCAGCCTCCTTTTCTCCAGAAGAAACAACCCCAGTTTCCCTAGCCTCTCCTCACCAGACCTGTTCTCCAGACCCTTCACCAAGATATAGGCCTCCATTTCCATTGTTTTATATCCTTCCATTCTGCAAACTTCTATGTAAAGAAATCTCAATATGTGATACTTCAGCTGCCTTGATGAATTATAATATTTTGGTAACGATTTTAATTTAAAAAAAATGTAATGCATTGATGCCTTTTATAGTTCAGATCTATTTGCAGTCAGGCAGAGGCTCAGCTAAAAATTTTCCTCTGATTTGGGTCAACAATGATGTAATATTTTTTCATCTCATTTCAAGAAGTTTAAGTGGACACCATCTGCTTCTCATCCTTGCTAGCACAGAACTTTGAGATCTTCTCACACCCAAGATGTTTTATCAAAACAGGCAATTACTGAGAACACACAGTAGAACCAAGGTAAACTTTGAGTAATGATCCAAAGTTTGAATTCTTCTCTTCTTTTCATGAATAGAAATCAGGATCAGCATCACTGAAGGTGATAAAAAGGTGGAAGGATGAAATCCTAAGACTGGAAAAAATGGAATTATTTTGTCAGTCAGAACAAATTTCATTAGAAGAAAAAAAAAAGTAAAAATGTCCTAGATAAATGATCACAGAATCATAAAATGCATTGGGTTGAAAGGGAACCCTTGAAGGTCATGTTCCCTTCCACCCCCATCTTCCCACTTCCCTGCAGTCAGCAGGGACATCTTTAACTACATCAGGTTGCTCAGGGCCCCATCACTCAGCTTGGCATCATGAGCAAACTTGATTGGGGTGCACTCAATCTTGCTGTTTGTATCATTGATGAAGATGTTGACAGTGTCCCTGAGGGACATCACTTGCCACACATCTCCATCTGGACATTGCAGTTCAGCAATCAAATTCACATTTCTCCAGTTCAGTGAAAAGGATTTTGTACAGGATTATGCCAAAGGCTTTGCAGAAATCCACGTAGCTGACATCTGTTGGTCTTCCCTTGTACACTGATGTAGTCACTCAAACATAGAAAGCCAATAAGTTGATGAGTTGACTTGCCCTTGGTGAAACCATGCTGGCTGTCTCAAATCACCTCTCTGTCCTCTATGTGCTTTATCACAGCTTCTAGGAGAATCTGTTCCTTGATCCTCACAGATACAGAGGTTAGGCTGACAGGTCAGTAATTTCATTGGTCATCTTTTCTACCCTTTTTAAAAATGGGCAGAACATTTCCCTTCTTCACCTGGCTGCCAGGACTTTTCAAGTATCATGAAGAATGGCTTTGTGACAACATCAGCCAATTCCTCCAGGACTCTAATATGAATCTCCTCAGGTCCCATAGATTGACATATTTAAAGTTCCTCAGGTGGTCCTAAACCTAGTCTTGACTCAGAGTGGGAGGGTCTTTACCTTCCTTGGTCCTCACCTATTGGTCCATTGACCATGGGTGAGGAGCAAGGATTCCAGTGAAGACTGAGGCAAAAATGTTTGAGTACCTCAGCCTTCTCCCTCTTTTAGTGTCAAACCATCATTCCTTGTCCTGTCACAAGAAGCCTTGCAAAATAGTCTGCCTCCAATGTTTTCATAGGTCACTTTTAAATAGTGAAAGGCCACCAGAAGGACTCCCTGAAGGCTTCTCTTCTCCAGGCCGAACAACCCAAACTCTCTCAGTCTGTCCTCACAGTAGAGCGGTTTCAGCTCTTGCATCATTGCTGTTTTGCTGTGGCCTCCTCTGCCCCTGCTCAAACAGGTCCATGTCTCTCCTGTGCTGAGGACTCCAGAGCTTGGCCCAGCACAGCAGGTGGCATCTCAGCAGAGAGAAGAGAGGCAGAATCTCCTCCTTCCATCTACTGACCACGCTGCTTGTTCGGGGTTCTGAGCCACCTGCTTTGGTTGAAGATGTCCCTGCTGACTGCAGGTAGGGGTTGGACTAGGTGACCTTGAAAGGTCCCTTCCAACATTAAGCATTCTATGATCCTGTGAAACTTAGTCTTTGTATTTACTGAATTCAGGTAATTAGCCTAAAGGCTTAATTTCCAATCTTCTGTAAGTTGTTGGGGTATTTTTAGAAGTTCTTTTGTTTGTAAAAAGCATTTTTGGAAAACATTTATTCAATGAAGAAAATTATGCAGCGAAAGGAGAAGAAGGCAGCTGTGAAGAGTGATAGTTTCACATAATGTCATGCCACCGAAACACACCCTCAGCAAATTCTGATGCAATGTCTTTTTTAGCTCCCTAATATTTAGAGCAAATTATCTTTAATGTTCATTTACTCTTGGCAGAATGAAAATGTGTGGATTTTGTCATAATATTATATTTCAGCAGCAAGGTTTTTTCCTCTCCTTAATGTTGTCCTCTTAAGAAAGCTTCATTTAATTCATTGTGATGCATTTGTACGAAGCTCTTAGTCTCTGATGGCATGTGACAAATCCTTAATCCTCCTGTTATCCACGTGGATGCACCTAAGACATTCAAAGAGTCTTAATAATTTCGCAGTTTAATTTTTATCTGTTTGATACAAAATCAAACCTAAGCAAAAAGAATCTCTGTAATCACAACTGAAAAATTAACAAGGGGATGAAACTGGCATTCAAGTTACAAGCTGACATCAATGTGTTCGTCACACAGTCTAGGAGAGGCTGAGAGCCCTGGGGCTTTTCAGTCTGGAGAAGAGAAGACTGAGAGGGGATTTATGAAATGCTTATCTTATTAAATGCTAATCTGAGGGCTGGG
The DNA here is from genome assembly GCF_026170545.1 of Melanerpes formicivorus. NCBI lineage: Eukaryota > Metazoa > Chordata > Aves > Piciformes > Picidae > Melanerpes > Melanerpes formicivorus. Next base: position 84,157 of record NW_027142800.1, read on the forward strand.
TGTCAAGAGGGAGGGTCAGGCTCTTCTCTGTTGCACCCTGTGGTAGGACAAGGGGTAATGGATATAAATGGCAGCACAAAAAGTTCCATCTCAACACGAGGAAGAACTTCTTTACTCTGAAGGTCACAAAGCACTGGAACAGGCTCCTCAGAAAGGTTGTGGAATCTCCTTCTCTGAAACTTCCAAGACCCATCTGTATGCATTCCTGTGTGACCTGTGCTAGATTCTATGGCTCTGCTCTGGAAGCGGGGTTGGTCTCAATGATCTTTGGAGGTCCTTTCCAACTCCTAGCACCCTATGATCCTGTGATCCTGTGAAGTCTGGCAAACAACTAAATGCAATTAATATGATTTTATCTGCTGTGCTTTACGACCAATATTGAGCTTTTTCCATCTTATTCCAGCCTGAGTTGGACTCATTCTGATCTTCCATTTTTGCCAGGCTTCCACACCTTTAAAGTAATGCTAAAAGCAGTTTGAACTAGCACTTTCCAACACTGTAGTTTTCCTGCTATAGAATAGAATAGAATAGAATAGAATAGAATAGAATAGAATAGAATAGAATAGAATAGAATAGAATAGAATAGACCAGGTTGGAAAATACATTCAAGATCATCGAGTCCAACCTATCTACAGTTCCTACCAAATGTACCACTGGTGATTTAATAAATTTAAACTGAGCAGTCAAATACATTGTCTTTATAGATTTTGACAGACCTGGTCTTCAGCCATTAAAGCTAAACCATCCATACACCCAGCAAGTGCAGTTTTCATTCTGTCACTTCACAATTCTATGATGGTATTTTTCCTCTAGGTCTTGATATATATTTGTACACTTATGTAGCACATAAAGACATAAGCACTGCATATGTATGAGTACTTAAGATAACAATAAAAACTCTGATTTCAGATGTTAGTTAACCCAAGTGGTAAATGTATTGCCTGTTGTGAGGTTTTAAAGCTATGGATTTTAGCTTGGGCTTAAGATACTAATTTCCTGTTCTTGGAACTCTTCAGCTATCAAAGTCACAGAATCACACAGAATCACGCAGAATCACAGAATCACCAAGGTTGGAAGAGACCTCAAAGATCATCAAGTCCAATCCGTCACCACAGACCTCATGACTAAACCATGGCACAAAGTGCTGTGTCCAATCCCCTCTTGAACACCTCCAGGGATGGTGACTCCACAACCTCCCTGGGCAGCACATTCCAATGGCTAACAACTCCTTCTGTGAAGAACTTTCTCCTCACCTCGAGATTAAACTTCCCCTGGTGTAGCTTGAGACTGTGTCCTCTTGTTCTGGTGCTGGATGCCTGGAAGAAGAGACCAACCCCCCGTTCAGGTAGTTGTAGACAGCAATAGGATCTCCCCTGAGCCTCCTTTTCTCCAGGCTAAACAATCCCAGCTCCCTCAGCCTCTTCTACCAGATGACAAGACAATTAAACAATGAACTTCACAGAATAGTAGAATCATAGAATAGCTTAGGTTGGAAGGAACCTTACAGATCATCTACTCTAAAACCCCTGCTGTGGGCAGGTAGGGGGCATCCACAACCACTCTGGGCAACCTATTCCAGCATCTCACCACCCTCATACTGAAGAACTTCTTCCTAAATTCCTGTTCTACTCTCCCCCAGTTTAAAACCATTCTCCAAAGTCCTGTCCTCTCCAGCTTTCCTGTAGGCTCCCAGAGTCTTCTCTACCCCAGGTTGAACAACCCTAACTCCCTCAGCCTATCCTTGCAGCAAACATGCTCCAGCCCTTGGATTGTCCTTGTAACCCTAAAATGACTGAGCTTTTTCCTGGAAAAAAAACCAACCCATGCTTTCAGTTTATATCATACAGAGTACCAGAACTTTATAGCTGCAATGACAGTAGCATATTTTTAGATGAAATTATAGCAGAAGCTGCCTGGACTCATACTTGGGAAGCACGGATTCTGTTCCTGGAGATATTCCACAACAATATGGTTGTGGAACAAAAAAAAAGAAAACAACAACCTTTGTTGTTTAACACTTTTACTTTCATTTAATCTTTTCTTCACCACCTTTAAATTTCTATGGATTTTTATTAAGTATCTTTAAAGGTCCATTTTAAATAGGAACACAGTTGCCATAAGACTGTGATCTTATGACTATTTGTTTAAAATTATATCATACAATTACAGAACAGACTGGGTTGGAAGGGACATAATGATCATGTATTCCAACCCCACATGGCAGGGACACCTCCCACTAGACCATGTTGCTCAAGGCCCCAAACTGTGAACAACTTCAGGCTTGGAGCCACCACAGCTTCTCTGGGCAACTTCTTCAATGCCTCACCACCCTCACATGGAGAATTTCTTCCTAATGTCTAATCTAAATTGAGCTTCTTCCCATTTGAAGCCATCACCCCTCATCCTATCACTCCATGCCTTTGTAAAAAGTGCCTTTCCAGCTTTCTTGTAGGCCCTCTTCAAGAACTGGAAGGCTGGTCTAAGGTTTCCCTGGAATCTTCTGTTCTCTAGGCTGAACAGCTCCAACTCCCAGCCTGCTCTTGCGTCTCCTATGCATATGTATGCACTTGTATGTGTATGCATGCATTTTGTATGTGAGTTTGATGAATAAGAAAAATGAGAAAAGAAACACATCCAACAATTTAGTGAAAATATTATGAAACTGGCAAAATGTTTAATCAGATACAAATCTCTATTTCTTTGGGTTTTTTTCACACAGTGCCCGTTCTAAGAAAGCAACAGAACTTGAGTAAGCCTTTCCCAAACCTCTCAACACATGGCCATGTGTTCACAGCACAGAAGTTGCAATGAGGCAGAACTGAAAGGTCAGATCTAAATCGTGATGAATTTGTCCCCACATCAGCTCACAGCCCATCGTCTAAACCTACTGAGTCTTGCCTTTTTCCTTTCTGTTTTAATTTTTTTATATTATTATATGCATGTATACCACACTGGTGTTTCTATGCTTTCATTTAGCATAATGCTAAGACTGTAACAAAGACAGATGCAGCTTTTAAATATGCTCATACTCTTATTTCCTTAACTTCAGCTTACCTTACTCAGAGCTATTCTGTTAACGGCCAGAATCTTCCCGATAGGATGTGAGACAGACCTTTGAAAGAGCCGGGACTCACCTACTTGGAGGCTCTAGTCCTGTGGCAGCAGCACTCTACTGCCCTCTCTTGGGTTTGCTGACAAGCTGAAGTGCAAGTGGAAAGCTTTTGTCTGTATTCACAATGATTTGTAGTGACCTTCAGAAACTTCGTGTTAGACTGGCATTAAGCAAAGGAGAGAAACCTGAAGAGATTTGTGGGCACATGTGTTTATTTTTGGTTTTGAAGCCACAGTATGTGAACCGAAGTCAGGCCCTTCTTTTGAGTACTAACCACAGATCATGCTGTGTTGATATCCTTTGTCAGAATACAGAATACCAAATTAACCAGGTTGGAAAAGACCTTCTAGATTATCAAGTCCAATCTATTACCCAACACAATCTAATCAACTAAACCATGGCACCAAGTGCCCCATCCAGTCTCTTCCTAAACTCCTCCAGTGATGGTGACTCCACCACCTCTCTGGGCAGCACATTCCAATGGCCAATCACTCTTTCTGTGAAGAATTTCTTCCTAACATCCAGCCTAAACCTCCCCTGGTGCAGCTTGAGACTGTGTCCTCTTGTTCTGGTGCTGGTTGCCTGGGAGAAGAGACCAACCCCCACCTGGCTACAACCTGCCTTCAGGTAGTTGTGCTTGGTACCATGGTTTAGTTGTTTAGGTGGGTTGGATTGGTTGATGGGTTGGACGCGATGATCTTGAAGGTCTCTTCCAACCTGGTTTATTCTATTGTTCTATTGTTCTATTGTTCTATTGTTCTAAACAGCAATTAGGTCTTCCCTGAGCCTCCTCTTCTCCAGGCTAAGCAACCCCAGCTCCCTCAGCCTCTCCTCATAGGGCTTGTGCTCCAAACCCGTCCCCAGCTTTGTTGCCCTTCTCTGGACACGTTCCAGCAACTCAACATCTTTCCTAAACTGAGGGGCCCAGAACTGGACACAGGACTCAAGGTGTGGCTGAACCAATGCTGAGTACAGGGGCACAATGACTTCCTTGTTCCTGCTGCCCACACTATTCCTTATACAGGCCAGGATGCCATTGGCCTTCTTGGCCACTTGGGCACACTGCTTGCTCATGTTCAGCCTACTGTCAACCACTACCCCCAGGTCCCTCTCTGCCTGGCTGCTCTCCAGCCACTCTGACCCCAGCTTGTAACATTGCATGGGGTTGTTGTGACCAGTGTGTAGAACCTGGCATGTAGATGTGTTAAATCCCATGATATTGGACTCTGCCCATCTGTCCAGCCTGTCAAGGTCCCTCTGAAGAGCCCTTTTATTCTCTAACATATCAACACCTACCCCCAGCTTGGTGTCATCTGCAAATATACTGATGATGGACTCAATTCCCTCATCCAGATGATCAACGGCCACCCTTGCAGGAAAAGATGTTCATCTTTATTTACACTTCTTAACATTTCCTACACTGTCACAATTATTTGAATTTCACAATAATACGAATATTTGTAAAACATTACAAAGTTAGTCAGTTGTTTTTTTTTCAAAATGAAATGCATCTGTGCATAAAGACACATATGGATAACAGCTTCTGCATCTTTAGAGTTAGAAATTATCAGATGCCAAAACTAGAATACAGATTAGATTCAAATGAAGTTTCCACATAGAGCAATTAACAGCATGGACCTTGACAAATGGCACCCATGTACCACTGAATTTAGTATCCTGATTGAGATGCCTCTGCCAAAGTAGATGTGTTTACATTCTCAGCTGCCAGGAAAGCAATAAAAATAAATGGAAAAATATTCAGTAATAGAAAAAAAAGTGTAAAACTGACATGACAGTAGTGTTCATCTACCATTAGGATCAAACACCTGCTGTAAATAAGGCCTCTTTTATTTTCTGTCTTACATCAGAGATAAAAGCAGTTTGAGTTTTGCTCTCTTAAAAAGAAAGTGTCAAAATTAATATTAGATTCCCCAAAAGAGAAATCAAAACAATCTACCCAGGTTAAAATAAAACTTTGCAAATCTATTAATAATAGGCAAACTCTACACGTGTTATGTTTTACAGCATGAACATCTGCCTCTGTGGATGTCCTGGTCTAAGATGGCCAGAATAGATTCTGCTCAGTGCTGTGAATTCTCAGCTCAGTGAGGCCCTTTCTGCTACTTAAGGCAGGTTTGCACAAACAATGCTGATGGGGAGAGTTAACACCAAGGGTTGGGCTGCAGACCGAGGGCACTGCTACATCTTGTGTGCAACCTCAGAGTGCAGGAAGGGAAAGGCTGCAGCTGTGGGGAGGATGGGGCAGCAGAGGTGACCCTAAACTGAGCAACAAGGAATTCCATCTCATGGATGGCATCTTCAGGGTACACGGGAAGGATTACCAGGGTCAAGCCTCTTCTTCAATGTCTAGAATCACCTGTGCTGTGCTGCCTTTCAGCAAGATCTGGACAGGCTGAAGAGCTGAGCAGAGGGGAAAACCTCACAAAATTCACCAAGGGCAAGTGCATTCCTTCTCTTGGGAGGAATAACCCCCTGCACCAGTACAGCTGAGGAGAAAGCATTTCCACAGAGAAGGACTTGGGAGACCTGGTGGATGACAAGTTAATCATGAATCCCCAACATTCCCCAATTCTGTGGTTCTCCTGCTCCTATGAACTCAGTGAAACTTGTAGCTAATGCAGTATCTTCCTTTTAATTCACAAACTGGGGCATTTGTGATAGGACCTGCTTTCTGATAAGGTACCCGGGGGACTGCTTCTCTGAGACTCTTCTCACATCTGCAAGAGGCATTGGTGAGGCCTACTCAGAGTCATGAAGAACTGAATTTGGAAAGGATGAACGGCATAGTGTTTTATAATTTGTGTAGTCTGAGTTTCATTCACAATCAACATGGTTCTTAAAAATATTGAAGAACTGCCTCACAGGTTAGCTGTTAGGCTGAGCTGTTGCTGTTTCAATGCTTGTCTTAATGTTGCAGAACTCTATTAGTGAGCTCACTCAAAGAGTGCACATGTTAAGTCATCTTGTTCTGGTCTTGGTGGACAAGCAACTTTATTGCTGTCTACAACTACCTGAAGGGAGGCTGTAGCCAGGTGGGGGTTGGTCTCTTCTCCCAAGCAACCAGCACCAGAACATGAGGACACAGTCTCAAGCTGTGCCAGGGGAGGTTTAGGCTGGATGTTAGGAAGAAGTTCTTCACAGAAAGAGTGATTGCCCATTGGAACAGGCTGACCAGGGAGGTAGTGGAGTCACCGTCACTGGAGGAGTTTAGGAAGAGACTGGATGGGATGCTTGGTGCCATGGTTTAGTTGATTAGATGGTGTTGGGTGATAGATTTGACACGATGATCTTAAAGGTCTTTTCCAACCCGGTTAAGTCTATTCTATTCTATTCTATTCTATTCTATTCTATTCTATTCTATTCTATTCTATTCTATTCTATTCTATTCTATTCTATTCTATTCTATTCTATTCTATTCTATTCTATTCTATTCTGCCATAGTATCATAGTATCATTCAGGGTTGGAAGGGACCACAAGGATCATCTAGTTCCAACCCCCCTGCCATGGGCAGGGACACCCCACACTAGATCAGGCTGGACAGAGCCTCATCCAGCCTGCTCTTAAACACCTCCAGGGATGGGGCCTCGACCACCTCCCTGGACAACCCATTCCAGGGTTTCACCACTCTCATGGTGAAGAACCTCCTCCTCACATCTAGCCTGAATCTCCCCACCGCCAGCTTCATTCCATTCCCCCTAGTCCTACCACTACCTGAGATCCTGAGAAGTCCTTCCCCAGCCTTCCTGTAGGCCCCCTTCAGATACTGGAAGGCCACAATTAGGTCACCTCGGAGCCTTCTCTTCTGCAGACTGAACAGCCCCAACTCCTTCAGTCTGTCCTCATAGGAGAGGTGCTCCAGCGCTCTGATCATCCCTGTGGCCCTTCTCTGGACACGTTCCAGCACCTCCACATCCCATATGTTGACTTAGGTTGAGGGTGACCTCAGAGATCATCTACTCCAACCACCCTGCCATGGACAGCAATGCCTCTCAACTAGACTAAGTTGCCCAAGACCTCATACAGTCTGGCCTTAAATACCTCCAGGGAAGGGCATCCACAACCACTCTGGGCAGCCTATTCCAGAGTCTTGCACTGAAGAACTTCTTCCTAAGATTCAGTCTAAACCTACTCTCCCTCAGATTCAAAAACAGTCTCCCTACTCCTGTTGCTAGACCTAACCTCCACCATCAAAGTCTACAAGAGAAAGAAAGCAAACTAAAGGTACCTTCAAAACAGATGATTGTTTCTGAAAACCCAAGATTAGGATAAGGTATAAGAATCTTAAAATTGTATGAGTTTGAAGGGACATTTTTAGCAAAAGTGAAATAGAAACTACACAGAATAAGAAACCCTTCTTTCTTGAATGTAGAATTCTTTGGGATATCCTGTGTGACATGGTACTTCTGATTATGTCTGGTCAAATGCTGGGATTGTTTAGCCTGGAAAAGAGGAGGCTCAGGGGAGCCCTTATTGCTGTCTACAACTACCTGAAGGGAGATTGCAGCCAGGAGGGGGTTGGTCTCTTCTCATAGTATCATAGTATCATAGTATCATTCAGGGCTGGGAGGGACCACAAGGATCATCTAGTTCCAACCCCCCTGCCATGGGCAGGGACACCCCACACTAGATCAGGCTGGACAGAGCCTCATCCAGCCTGCTCTTAAACACCTCCAGGGATGGGGCCTCGACCACCTCCCTGGACAACCCATTCCAGGGTTTTACCACTCTCATGGTGAAGAACCTCCTCCTCACATCTAGCCTGAATCTCCCCACCTCCAGCTTCATTCCATTCCCCCTAGTCCTATCACTACCTGAGATCCTGAGAAGTCCTTCCCCAGCCTTCCTGTAGGCCCCCTTCAGATACTGGAAGGCCACAATTAGGTCACCTCGGAGCCTTCTCTTCTGCAGACTGTACAGCCCCAACTCCTTCAGTCTGTCCTCATAGGAGAGGTGCTCCAGCCCTCTGATCATCCTTGTGGCCCTTCTCTGGACACGTTCCAGCACCTCCACATCCCTCTTGTAATAGGGGCTCCAGAACTGGACGCAGTACTCCAGGTGGGGTCTCACCAGGGCTGAGTAGAGGGGGAGGATCACCTCCCTCAACCTGCTGGCCACACTTCTCCTGATGCAGCCCAGGATCTGATTGGCTTTGCAGGCTGCAAGTGCACACTGAGAGCTCATGTTGAGCTTTTCATCCACCAGCACCCCCAAGTCTCTCTCCTCAGGACTGCTTTCCAGCCAGTCACTGCCCAGCCTGGATTTGTGCCTGGGATTGCCTCGACCCAGATGCAGGACCCTGCCCTTGCTCTTGTTGAACCTCATGAGGTTGGCTTGTGACCACCTCTCCAGCCTGTCAAGGTCCCTCTGGATGGCCTCCCTTCCCTCCAGCGTGTCTGCTGCACCACACAGCCTGGTGTCATCAGCAAACTTGCTGAGGGTGCACTCAATGCCACTGTCCATGTCACCCACAAAGATGTTGAATAAGACAGGTCCCAGGACTGATCCCTGAGGGACTCTGCTTGTCCCTGGCCTCCACTGGGACATGGACCCATTGACAGCCACTCTCTGGGTGCGGCCATCAAGCCAGTTCCTTATCCATCTAGTGGTCCACCCATCAAACCCATGTGTCACCAGTTTGGAGACCAGGATGTGGTGCAGGACAGTGTCGAAGGCTTTGCTCAGGTCCAGGTAAACGACATCAGTTGCTCGCCCCTCATCTATTAATTTTGTCACCTGCTCATAGAAGGCCACCAGGTTGGTCAGGCAGGATTTGCCCTTGGCAAAGCCATGCTGACTGTTCCCAAGCACCTCTTCATTATTCTTCTGAGCGAGTAGTACCTCCAGGAGGATCTGCTCCATGATCTTTCTGGGCACAGAAGTGAGACTGTCTGGCCTGTAGTTCCCTGGTTCCTCCTTCTTACCCTTTTTGAAAATGGGCGTAATGTTTCCCCTTTTCCAGTCTGTGGGGACTTCCCCAGATTGCCATGACTTTTGAAATATAATAGAGAGGGGCAACCTCATCTGCCAGTTCTCTCAGTACCCGTGGGTGTATCCCGTCGGGTCCCATGGACTTGAACACTTTCAGGTTCTTCAGGTGATCACAAACCTGATCTGCACTTACAATGGGCAGTTCTTCCTCCCCGTCCCTGGCATTGTCTTCCATAACATCAGGAGTCCAGGCAACCAGCACCAGAACAAGAAGACACAGTCTCAAACTACACCAGTGGAAGTTTAATCTCGAGGTGAGGAGAAAGTTCTTCACAGAGAGAGTTGTCAGCCATTGGAATGGGCTGCCCAGGGAGCTGGTGGAGTCACCATGCCTGGAGGTTTTCAAGAGGGGATTGGACGTGGCACTTGGTGACATGGTGTCGAGGGTTGGAAGGGAAAGGCCGGGCCTTCTCCTCCCCCCATAAAGTGAAGGAAAAAACACTCACAGCCGGATTAGCAAAGGAGTGGGTGCTGTATATTTACAAAGCAGTTTAGGGAACGCAGGGAAATATATACAGAATTTACAGTATTTACAATATATACAGAAATATACAACAAAGTCACACAGAAATGAGGGTTCCCTCCTCTGCTGAGGGGGGTTCCCCACCCCTTCTCCCCCTTCTCTCCTCCTTTCCCCAGAGAGGGTCAGAAAGAGAGGAAAAGAAAAAGCAGTTGTTAATTGGAAAGCAGTTAATACAGGCCTTGCAGTTTATCAGTTTATCAGGTCAAGCCTGGCTGAAAGCCCAGAAAAGCTGTGAGCTGCAAGCCACCGAAGGAGGGGAAGACAGACTGACCAGAAAACTGCTGTACTCCCAGTTCAAAAGGTACTTTCCCCCAATCTACCAATGAAATTAGTTTAGATCCATCTTTCATTTACAAACATCCGACCACAATATTCCCTTTCTTAAGGGGTCAGCCTCAAACGGTCACACATGGCTTAGTAGTTATGAGGTCTTGGGTGACAGGTTGGACTCGATGATCTTTGAGGTCTTTTCCAACATTATTGATTCTATGATTCTATTATTTTAATTTCAGACAGTTTCCCTTTCCAGAGTATTTATGTCATATTCACCTTCAGCTCTGATGTCATCAGTCTATAAACACTACATTTTTCATTCCCAAGTTACCAGAAAAAACAAATTGGTGTGCCATGTGGGGATTTTAGAGAGTTCAGGACATGGAAACAAAAGCTTGCACTGCTGCTGCTGTAAGTTTTAGAGAATTACATGTGTAGTTATAAAGTATATGAGATATTTAAGATATTTGTAGATAAAAATAAAAACCCAAACAAACAAAAAACCAACAAACCAAAATGCTGTGTCTGTCCCTATTCTACCATCTTCTCTCTTCGTTTTTCACTGGTCTGAAGTGCTTTAGATTTAAGCTAAATTTTAAGGATTACTTTATCTACTTCTTTACCTACTCAGGAACAATATCAGGGCTTGCCAACTTGAATATTTATCTTGGCTAAATAGCCTTTAACATGCATTGCCTTCAGTTCCCATCTCCTTGTTAAAAGTAATTATTTGGTCAAATTAACTTCCCCTGTCAAAAGCAAGCATCTTGTATTTCAGCTTCTTTCTTGTGTACATCAGCACACATCCATATCAGTGCCAGATCAGCTTTTATTTGTTTGTTTATTTTGGGTTTAATTACTTAAATATACTTTGTAGTATCTTAATTTTATCTTATGTTCTTGGATAATTGAAATCCACTGGGTTTTTTTCAGTTTACTCATTTCATACCTATGTGTTTGTGCTCCTCTACACTCAGTTATGCCTACAAAAATTTAGGAGATACACACAAAATAATTCTTAATATGTAACAAACAGGAATTTGACTCCACTCTCCCTATGAGGAGAGACGGAGGGAGCTGGGGCTGCTTAGCCTGGAGAGGAGGAGACTCAGGGGTGACCTTATTGCTCTCTACAACTACCTGAAGGGGGATTGTAAACAGGCAGAGGTTGGTCTCTTCTCCCAGGCAGCCAGCACCAGAACAAGAGGACACAGTCTCAGGCTGCGCCAGGGGAAGTTCAGGCTGGAGGTCAGGAGGAAGTTTTACACAGAGAGAGTGATTGCCCATTGGAATGGGCTGCCTGGGGAGGTGGTGGAGTCGCCGTCACTGGAGGTGTTCAGGAGGAGACTTGACAGGGTGCTTGGTTACATGGGTTAGTTGATTGGGTGGTGTTGGATGATAGGTTGGACGTGATGATCTTGAAGGTCCCTTCCAACCTGGTCTATTCTATTCTATTCTATTCTATTCTATTCTATTCTATTCTATTCTATTCTATTCTATTCTATTCTAAGTTCTTTGTCTTTTCTTACCCTGGATAACAGACCCAGGTGTAACAATATCGCATCATATTCTAAATTAATTTCTAGATTGATTTGCCTCTTGTGTGTCTTTGTATACATCAGTGCTCTGTAAATGCATCATTCAACAAAGCTGGTGAGGGGTTTGAAACAAAAGCTCTATGAGGAGAGGCTGAGGCTAAGCTAGGGTTGCTTAGCCTGGAGAAGAGGAGGCTCAGAGGAGACCTTATTGCTGTCTACAACTATCTGAAGGGAGGTTGTAGCCAGGTGGGGGTTGGTCTCTTCTCCCAGGCAACCCCTAACAGAGCAAAAGGACATGGTCTCAAGCTGTGCCATGGGAGGTTTTGGCTGGATGTTAGGAAGAAGTTCTTCACAGGAAGAGTGATTAGCCATTGGAATGTGCTGCCCATGGAGGTGGTGGAGTCACCATCACTGGAAGTGTTTAAGAAGAGAATAGATGAGGCACTTAGTGCCATGGTTTATTTGATTAGATGGTGTTGGGTGATAGGTTGGACTTCTTGATGATCTCAAAGGTCTTTTCCAACCTGGTTAAATTTTTATTCTATTCTATTCTATTCTATTCTATTCTATTCTATTCTATTCTAGTCTAGTCTAGTCTAGTCTAGTCTAGTCTAGTCTAGTCTAGTCTATCCTATCCTATCCTATTCTATTCTAGTCTATTCTAGTCTATTCTAGTTTATCTGAATGACAAGATGTTCTATCAGTGGGAATCCAGCACCCAAGTTTTGACATTACACTTTTAAGAAAGGTGGGAAGAGTTCCAAGGAAAGCAGAAAAAATTGTTAGGTCAAGAGAATTAGTTAAGAGGAAAGGTGTATAACATTGTGGCTGCTAAATTGAAAGAAGTGGGAATTGTCAGAAAAAGCAACAACAACAACAAAACAAAAGCCAACAAACAAAAAAAAGCCACAATCTCTTTGTAATAGCCGGTATATAAGCAATGTATGGTAAAGTAGATTAATGAGATATATGGAGGTGGAGTATCTAGCCAAGAATGTGGTGGAGCCCTTGAAGGGATTTCCTGCAGCAGGTGTGGAATCTTCATTGGCAAGATCTATGAATATTAAAAACTGTTCTTTCTCCCCCACAATTTTAAGTTACCAGCTAAAATAGCACAGGAGGTACAAAACAAACAACAAAAATTTCTCAGGACTTTATAGCCAGAGCTCATTCCAGTGAGGAAGGTAAATTCCTGCCTCACCTTATGTAAAACAGAAGTAAATTACATAGAATTACATAGAATAAACCAGGTTGGAAGAGACCTTCAAGATCATCATGTCAAACCCATCAACCAATCCAACCCACCTAAACAACTAAACCATGGCACCAAGCACCCCATCAATCTCCTCCTGAAAACCTCCAATGATGGTGACTCCACCACCTCCCCGGGCAGCCCATTCCAATGGGCAATCACTCTCTCTGTATAGAACTTCTTCCTAACATCCAACCTAAACCTCTCCTCGTGCAGCCCGAGACTGTGTCCTCTTGCTGGTACTGGCTGCCTGGGAGAAGAGACCAACATCCGCCTGTTTACAACATCCCTTCAGGTAGTTGTAGAGAGCAATATGGTCACCCCTGAGTCTCCTCTTCTCCAGGCTAAGCAGCCACAGCTCCCTCAGTCTCTCCTCATAGGGCTTGTGTTCCAAACCCCTCACCAATTTCGTTGCCCTTCTCTGGACTCATTCCAGCAAGTCAATGTCCTTCCTAAACTGAGGGGTCCAGAGCTGGACACAGTACTCGAGGTGCGGCTGAACCAGTGCAGTGTACAGGGGCAGAATGACCTCCCTGCTCCTGCTGGCCATACTGTTCTTGATGCAGGCCAGGATGCCATTGGCCCTCTTGGATGCCTGGGCACACTGCAGGCTCATGTTCAGCCTACCATCGACCAGTAGCCCCAGGTCCTTCTCTACCTGGCTGCTCTCCAGCCACTCTGACCCCAGCCTGTAGCACTGTATGGGATTGTTGTGGCTAATGTGGTACTTTTTTTTGGAATTAGAGTGGTGATGTAATGCAAAACAATGAAAATCACGAGCAGTCATCTGTTGATTGTGCAGACTGCACTACTATCATCAAATTGTGTAACACTATCACAATGCCAACATAAAGAGTCATCAAACATCAGCTCTTAACTTCCCCTTACATGCACCTCCAAAAGCTCCCTGATGTCTTTGCCGCAGCTCTCTTGGAGCAATACTGTAATTCACCAGAGAGAATTATAAATCCCAGAGACTTAATCTGTCCTCTGACAACTACTCACATGATTCCAAATTCCCCAGGATTTTAGACCCCCTAAAAGGCAGATTTAAGCCTACTAACGATTTCTTTTCTGAGTTGTCACTGAAGCCTGGTGGAATGGTCTGGGGATTAAGGAAGTTATGTAGACCTCAGTTGGAAAACTGTTTCTCTGAATCAAAGCTAAATAAATGATCAGTTCACCACTGAAGCTGGCAAACAAGCAAGTACTATTATTTCAAGTATATTCCTATACTTCTGCTTTCCACTGGTAGTTTTTAAAACTACTTTTCTACTTTTCTCCTTAGCATTAGTTTGATAACTCTGAAGAATTTATTTGATCTAAATCTCATCTTGCAATTTACTTGGTATTTCATTTTGATTAAAGAAGGAAAAAAATTGGCAAACAGTGTTACTGCTTGAATATTTTTGCAATTTAAGTTGATTAAATTATAATAAGTTTCAGTCCTAGGATGAGCTCAGTAAGTTAAAGTGCCATGTTTATTATGATTATTGTTTTAAAGTTACATTAACATCTTGCAGAATTCATTATTTTGATTTTCTTACATATATTCACCTCCATTATGCTAGAATTATAAGCTAGCAACCCTATTTTCAGTTTATAAAGGGAAAAAAAAAGTACAATGTTGATGAATACCTGCCTTTATTTCCTTTAGTTCTTAACTGACCTGCAGCAAGGGTCCTTCTTGTTGGGTTGCATTTGGTCTGTTTGCAATGGTTGAAGGTACCACAGTGTTCCAGGCTGCTTGTCTGAGCTCTGCTATGGGACATATCCAAGGTAAAAGAACAGCATAGTTGAAAATGAGTGCTGAAGAGTATTGTCTGACCTGGGGAAGAGTGAGGATGCAGAGAACATCAGCTCCTGCCAGCTCTGCAAGGACATCAGTGGAGTCTGGCAGTGGAGTGAGACAGCTGAGGTTATTCACATCTTCAACAAGCAGCTGTTTGCTTCAGGGAGCAGCAGTCACAGTCCCCAGATCCTACAGACATTGCTGGCAAGAGACTCTCTATCAAGCTGCTGTTAACAGTTGCCTTCTATCATGTGTCCAAATATTAAGACTGGTTTAGATAGAAATTATTTACACCGACGTCAACTAAACTGTAGGCAAACTTCAAACATAGCCAAGCCCTTAAACAATCTGCATTATAATATTAATTTTAATATACTTTAAACTGACTGCATGGGGAAAACAAACCTATCTGATGGGGGAGAAACACTGACTGCAAAGCAGAAAAGCTGAGAGAAAGAAAAAGTCCTATATATAGAAGCTGCCAACTAGTTCTTTTTTTCCTTGAAATCACTTTCCTGGAATTTTTTTTTTCCTATAATATTTTCATTTACTGATGAGTGGGAGGAATCAGAACAAAGGAAGAAAAGCAGGCAGACTGGGATTTTTTAAATGATTGTATTTCTCCTTCTTGGATTTCTTTTCCAAAACATACCACAAAGAACATTCCTTGTCTTCTCCTAGTCATGTCTCTTTCTTTTCCTCTCTTTCACGTTTTCTAGCACCTTCCATAAGGCTAAGGTAGCATTTTGTGGAGATAAGGATCATAAAGAGGAAGAAGGAACCCACTACAATGAGAATCAAAAAAAGGAAGAAGGAACCCACTGGGGTACACTTATACAAGGACACAACAAATCTGGATTTACTTTCTTCTTTTGCCACAGATTTTTTTTTTCTGGCACAATTGTTGAACCATTTAATTTCTCTTTCATGGCTTTGCATCTGTGAAAAGTGGGTAACTGCCCTGTTTTCCCAGAGAAACTCTGCTGACCAAAGCTACTTTCTTCTATGTATGGCTAGCAATCATCACAGTTCTTTACAGAAAGAGTGATTGGCCATTGGAATGGGCTGCCCAGGGAGGCGGTGGAGTCACCAGCACTGGAGGTGTTTAGCAAGAGTCTGGATGGGGTGCTTGGTGCCATGGTTTAGTTGATTAGATAGCATTGGATGATAGGTTGAACTTGATCTCAGAGGTCTTTTCCAACCTGGTTAATTCTCTCCTCTCCTCTCCTCTCCTCTCCTCTCCTCTCCTCTCCTCTCCTCTCCTCTCCTCTCCTCTCCTCTCCTCTCCTCTCCTCTCCTCTCCTCTCCTCTCCTCTCCTCTCCTCTCCTCTCCTCTCCTCTCCTCTCCTCTCCTCTCCTCTCCTCTCCTCTCCTCTCCTCTCCTCTCCTCTCCTCTCCTCTCCTCTCCTCTCCTCTCCTCTCCTCTCCTCTCCAGTAGAAATTTCTCCTTTATTTCCCTTCATTAAAATTCCCCTCCCTGGCCTGATTTTGGAGAGATTAATTTGTCTTGAACCTTTATAAAGAAAGTACTACAGGAAGATACACTCTCCTTGTAAGGAAAGTACATAAGTATGATTTTTCAGCCCTTTCTATTATAGGAGTAAGGAAAGTTGTAGTCCAGGAATGACTCCAGATACAAAGAATCTTGAGAACTAGGAAGACCGTAAGTTCATTTGCTTGCTTATAAAGGAGTCTGGGAGACCAGCAAGGACAGAGTAAAGTTAAAGTTTAACACGAAACTCCAGAATAAAAATCCAGTTTGGGCATGCATTAAGAAATAGGTTAGACAGGATTATGTAGCACTTAAAGATATCAAACCTAAGATTTGACCCAGAGAACTCACATTTGAAAAGTCTGTGAAAGTGGGATGTGGAAAGCCAGGATGAAAAGCCACAGCTATTTTTTTCTCAGTTGTGTCTTAGAGTTTACTTGGATATCACATCACTCCTGTTTATCAAACTCTTATGCAATTAGTTATTGAATTCCTATAGCAACTGGCAAAATTATTCTTTGGCTCATAGAAAATGAACTACCCAAATCAGACTTTTAATCAGACTTTTAATTTTCTTCTTGCACTAGATAGATAGATAGATACATACATACATATGTATACGTGACCTTCTCCAAAGCTGTACCTGTAGTTTCCTAATGGCTCATGAGTCAGAGAGTGGAGACTTGTGGTCTTTGCATTGTCTCCGTTATCTTCTGTACACTAGATTTGTGCTTCTTTGTGCTCTTGTTTTTCACTTTTACCTTATATTTATTATCTTCTCTGCATTGAAAAAGTCCTTGAATGGATAATGTTAAGAAAGCAGATTCACCTTCTACCCACTCTTATCTTACTAAGCACCACAACTCTTACTGGTGCTAAACACATTGCATTACCTGCAATTCTTTGACAAACTCTGATGAAATTATTTCCCTTTTTGGATCTGTGCTGGCTGTGCTGTGCTCTTGCCTGTGGCCGGTTGACGTTGCCCCCTTAAGAAAGGGAACATGGTGGACGGAAGTCACGCAGAGTTATCCAAATAGTTCTACGTGATTGCCTTGGTGGTCTGTTTTGGAACGACCTGTTTTGGAATGACCTGTTTTGGAATGACCTCCTTGGAGGACGTGTATTCCTCACAGATGAGACTTGTATCCACCTGGAGGAAGAATTGAAATTATCCCTTTGTGCCAATTGGGATATGGAATTTCTAAATTCATCTTTTAACTCTCTTATGCAATTTTGAATATCACCAGACATCGTTTTAATGGCCGAAACCAAAGAACCACGTGTCATGCTATCCTCCAATTGTCTCATTTGATCACTGAATTGGCCAACCGTAGGAGAAGCTCCACCATAACTTCTTGACACAATTCTGCTTGCCAGAATGTTTGCATAATTGGAAGGAGCAAGTTTGATGATCTTTTTAGCAAGACCAATACCCACAGGAATGTCATCAGGATTCAGAGTTTCATGTTCACCATAGAGTAGCTCTCTAACAGCAAATTCTCTCAAGCGCTTAATTCCCTCATCTATGGTAGTCCAGGGTTTAGGATTCCAGGGAAGATCATCTCGGGAAGGGTATCTCAGGGCAACCGCTATTAAAAGGCGTATCCACAGATTAACCTTACCGAGAGCTTCGCCTAGATGTCTATCTATTCCATTGTCCCTTGAGAGAGTTCCTAACTGAGCTGCTGACTTGTCTCCAACTGTTAGAGCTGAAGCACCTGTATCATAACACCTACTAAGCCAAGCTAGAACTGGCTCCTTATCTGCCCTGGTGAAATCTTTACGGACATTACGCAATTCCTCCCTTGGTGACGAACAGTCTGTAATATCATCTTGATCTTCATCTCCCTGAATTCTTTGCCCATAAAATCCTGCTGTCATTCTCCTAAGGATCTCTTTAAGCTGAGAACCACCTTTGCCAGCTGCCTTCCTAGCTTCTTCTCTATCCTGCTTTGATCTCACTAGGTTAGCTAGATCTTTAAAACAAACCTTCTCTTCCTCCTGAGCAGGATCTTTTAGAGTAGAGGGCCCCTCACCAGGATCAGTCTCCTCCTCTTCTTCTCCATCTTTGCCCTTTCCAGCTCTAGTCTTTAAAGGAGCCACCTTAACTGGAGCTGTGTTTGAATTTACAGCCACCTTAATGGAAGCTGACAGGTCCTGAGATAAATCAGCTGCTGGGGCAGTGACTTCCGGTCCCACTGAGGGGGTGGGTGGAAGTGACGTTGCTCCATTAATGGCCGACGGAGAAGAAGAAGAAGGAGAAGGAGTGGGAGAAGGAGTAGGTGCCATGTTGATACCAGCCGATGCCCTTGGCTGCTTGCTAGAATCAGCAAAGTCATTTAGAGCTGCCTTACCAATTAACTTTTTAGCCTTCTTTTTAACTGACACGGGTTCTCCACAGTCCTCGTCACTAGATGACTCTGGGACTGATCGAGAGCCACGGCGTTTTCTTTTTGATCTAGTTTTAATAACAAAACAAGCTCTGGACACCTTTCTCTCTCGCCGCAAAGAGATACACGTTAATTATCACCATCAGCAGAATTATAGACACCAAATAAATCACCTTTGGATCCCAGGCATCATCTAAAGTTACTGTCTCCTCAGGCGGAATCTTAAAACCCTTTATCTCAATTGGGAGAGTGGTGGAGGTAACATTCCTGTATCTCACTGGCCATAATAAATTAATACATTTTCCATACCATAATTTAACTCTATACATAAACCACATATAAATTGTCCGCACCAAATATTTACCCAGGTAATCCAAAATCAAACCCAAACAATATCTGTAAACCAGAGCCCCAAAAATTGAAAAGAATAATCGCTCCACAAACCACAATACCTTCATGTTTGCTAATTCAGCCGGAAAACACTAAATCAATCAAATAATAAATTAAACTAATTATCTGCCGCACGTTGGGTACGCCAATAAAAAAAAATGTGGTGGGTTTGGAAGGATAAGGCTGAGAAGCCTCCTCCCTTCCCCCTTTGTAAAGTAAAAGGAAAAAAAAAATTGAAGGGAAAGAAAAAAAAACTCGCAAGCTGAATTAGCAAAGCAGTGGAGCTATATTTACAAAGCGATGTAGGGTTTGCAGGGAGATATTTACAAATTTACAATATCTACAATATATACAAAGATATACAACAGAGTAACACAGAAATGAGAGTAAACCCCTCTCGGCAGAGAGGGGGGTTCCCCACCTCCTCTTTCCCCTCTTTCCCCCCTTTCCCCAGATTAGGTTAGAAGAGAGAGAGAGCGAAAGAAAGAAGTTAAAAGCAGTTTTGTGTTAATTGGAAAGGAGTTAATATACAGGCCTTATCAGTTTTTCTCTCAAGGCCGGAGCCTTGGCAGAAAGCCCAGCACAGGGACAGAGAGCAGCCGCACCGTAGAAAGGCGGAAGCAAGACTGACTGAGAAGTGCTGGAAATGTCCACTTCACTCCCACTTCAGAAGGTGCTTCCTCCCACTCGTCCAATGAAATTAGTTTAGACTATTCCTTCCGTTTACCAACTTCCGTCCACCATGTTCCCTTTCTTAAGGGGGCAACGTCAACCGGCCACATTGCCTGTGTCAATGTGTAGCCAACATTCACAAACAGGCCTCAAGCTGTGTGGATAAGTATAAGTGATGATGATCATGATACTCATCACTGAAGAATGTACTCTATCCTGACAGAAGTGTGAACATAGTGTTTGACTTCAAGAATGGCTTTTTATTATTAATATATTTCCCACCATTGTTCATCTTCCAATTCTTTCCTAAAATTATTATAGACGTTTGTGATGGATATGAAAAGAACTTTCTTTGCAATGTTTTGAATCTCTTCTGAGAGAATAGTGAGAAATCATTCCTGCTGTTCAGATGGAACCTTCTGGGTTGCAGTTTGTGTTCACTGTCCATTGTCCTGCCGCTGAGCACCACTGAAAAGAGACTGGCACCTTCATCTTGAAACCTTCTCCTCAGATATTTATAGACAATAATAAGATCCCTTCTCAGCCTTCTCTTCTCAAGACTAAATAGACACAGTTTCTTAGGTTTCCCCTTCTCATCCTGACCCAACACTGAAAAAGCAAAAAATCCTAATTTTAAGGCAAAAAACTCCACACACTGCAAGGTGAGGAGAGAAAACATGGTAAGTGTGGGTCCTGAAATCCCTCAAGCTATAACATTTTTAAGCTTCACACAGCTCCTAATGATCAGTAACTAGGAAAGCATCAATTGTGCTTGCTTCCAGAAAACAATAATTTCAAATATATTCAGAATAGGAACTAACAAAAGCCTGTCTCACACTTGACTTGTCTGAATGAGATCAGCCATAAACCTAGGTAGTTTAAATTCCCTGGTTTAATGCACTTCTGGGTGGAGTCACATATATAACTATGATAGAGTTGTTAAGCTTTCTACATTCACAATCTGTCAGTTCACAAATGCAATAGCCTGAAGCCAAGTCTGGAGAGAAGGTTTAATCCTTTGATCTAACATCATATCAAATCAGGAGGAGTTAACAGTCCTCCCATCACATTTGATTCAAGTTTATGTATGCAGCTTGTATAAATATATGTATTTCACTGAAAATTTCCATTGTAATTTAGAGTATTCCCGACATGGGATGATTTTAAATAAAAGAGCAAGTGTGTATGTGTGTGGTTATTCCAAAAGTGATGAAAGCTGGCAAAGAAATGCTTTAATATGAACTGTGTGCCACACTATTTTATACCTTGGTTTGTCTCATCTGCTATCCAATCACTTTATCAATCTATTAGCAGACCTGTCTGTTGTAGCTCATTCTCTCTACACTTAGCAGCAGTAGCACAGGTCCACAGATCCAAATCCAATATAGACTGAAGGGTATTAGCCACTCACTGGTTTGTGTGCAGCAAGTTCTTTTATTTGTCAGGGAAGCTGCTTGGAAATAAATTAACAGTAGTAAATAATAATAATATTTAGCCAGCTTATGATTTTTTTTAGGTATAATTTGAGAGTTTGTTCTAATATTGTTATTTTTTAATACATGCACTTAGCATTGCTCCTTGGTTTCCTCATGCTTGAAGACACCTACAGACTGTTGAGCACTGTCAAGACTCTGGGTGTTGTGGGTTCAGGACCAGGCATGAACCCCATGTAGCTGCTCACATGACTGGTTCCCAGCTCCTAGTAGGGTCAGGAGAAATGGAAGCAAAATACAAAACTCTGTGGGGTGAAATAAGGAGAGCTGAACAGAACAACACAAAGGACAAAGGAACAACAAGGATACTACTACTACTAATGAAGAAATGTGTAAAGAACCATAGAATTTTTTCAGTTGGAAGAGACCTCCAAGTTCATCAAGTCCAATCTTCATCCTAACACCACCATGGTCATTAAACCCTGTCCCAAAGTGCCATGACCACATGTTTCTTGAACACCTTCAGAGACAGTGACTCTACCACCTTCCTGGGAAGGGAGGGATGCAGAACACAAATGGCTCACACAAAACATGTTGTGCACCAAAACAAACTAGCCCACAAGAGCCCCAGCCCACCTACCTATGCCAGCCCTCCCCTGATACGGTGTCCCTGCTCCTGTATGGTATGGAATACCCCTCCGACTGGCTCAGCTAGCTGTCTTGGGAGTGGTCCCTTCCAGGATCTTGCGAATAAAATGAACCCCATCCTAGCCTAGCATCAAAATTATTTTTTAAATGTCTAGAACACAACAAATCACATAATGGGCTAGATCGCCATCTTCTGTAGATTGTCAAAGCTTTGTTGGAGACAATATTTTAAAGGAAAAGTCATATTACATAAACTTGATAAAAATCACACCTGGAAAAAAGAATCAAAAAATTACACATAGAATCATGTGTAGTTTTGTATGGAAAAGACTTTGAGGATCATTGAGTCCAATAATGATCTAACTCTACCATGTCTGGTACTAAACCACGTCCCTTAGCACCACATACATGGCCTAATGCTCTAAAACCTCTTTATATATTCCTTCCACATCTGTTGTATGGCATTTCAACAGATGGTAGAAATGGAAAACATTAAGAGCTTTTCAGTAAGACCATAAAAATTCTTTAAAATGCAATTAATCTCTATTGGAATCAAAGTAGTCAGTTTAACATGCTTTCCATGTTATGGAAAGCAGTGATTGAAGTACAGATTGTTATATGAATACAGGGTTCTGGTTTGCAGCACAGTCAAAAAATAGTTGTTAGGTGTGTCTAAAAAATATTTATCTGGTTTAGGAGATACACATCTGAAACAGGCAAATGTTGCATAGTAGCCAAGATTTCTGTTATGCTGGGGCACTGATTCAGCACTCAACTAGGGGAATCCAAATAGGTTTCAACAGGTCTGTGCAAGGTTAATGAAGTGGCCTGTTTCTACATTGGAAGATGAAAGTGTGTAGGCTACATGAACACTACCAAAGAAGTGGTGCGTCTTGTAGAATCAGTTCTCAAGAATAATTCCAACAAAGCACAATTCCTACAGGCCCTCAGCTGTGAGGTAATAACATAGTGTGGGTTTGCATGACTAAGGGCTCCAGGGCTGACCCTTTCTTCTACATGCACTGTAGTAGTAATTGTAATACTAGGTTTTGTCTTACCCCTTGTTATCTGTATCATTTCTTAGTGTCAGTTTTAGTGCCAGCTCTTAATGGCTAGTGTCCACTTGTACTGCAGGCCTGTCCACAACTGATCTCAGCTGATTTCATTAGTGGAACTTGGAGAAAGCAGTTGGCACTTGGTGTCATGGTTTAGTAGTCATGAGGTCTTGGGTGACAGGTTGGACTGGATGATCTTTGAGGTCTTTTCCAACCTTATTGATTCTATGATTAACCATGCTAATAGATTAGCACCTACTCAATAAGATAAAGACATCATAAAAAGGACATCTGAACAATATGAGATAGTGACATATTTTGTCTACTTTTGAAAACAATTTAATTCTGCCCTCAATTTGTAACTAGTATTAACAGAGATATAAAAGGAGATTGGGTGACTAAGCACTGCAGTTACCCTACCCGTTTAATGACTACTTCTGGTTTCTCATGCTCGAGGCAAACACAAAATTCAACCTAATAAATGATCTCTCTGAAGCTGATGGGACCACACAATGCATAAGGAAGCACGAGCCCGATCAAAACAACAAAAAAAGGAAAATTATTTCATTTGAGTGAGTCAGGTCTAGCTGGACTCAGAAATCAAAATTTCCACTGACAAAAATGGAATTCCTTGAGTAAAAAAGCAGGATCTGGTTACACCAAAAATCAGGTTAGACCCTAAAGGGAACAAGCTGGAACCCTTCATCACAATGTAAGACACTTTTCCTCCTAAACATGTAAGGATTTTGCAGCGTGAATAACGTGGGCCACCCAAATGCTTATGAGCAAAAGTAACTCATAAAAGTATCCAAATGGGAGTAGTAACTTGAAAATATATCAGTAATTGGTTTTCAAGATTAATTCACCATCTCTGCTGGAAAAGTGAAGGGATGCCTTTGATGAAGATGCCAACCCCTATACATGTGCACATTATTATCTTCTTTCAAGTCCTTAAATTGGATCCGACTCACAGTGTTTGACTGTCATTGGGTGAAGCTGTAATTTTAAAAGAGGCAATTTTAGAGAATTAGACTTAGGTTGTGTTTTTTCCCTTTTTCATGCACTTCTGGAACTGCCATCGTATTGAGCAACAGCAAAACCATCCATAGTTAGACATCAGACCAGGAAAACTTGCAATTTTGCATAAAATTATAGAGAATTTCTATCAACCTTAGTTTTAGAGGTCTCATGTGATGCTCAGGTCAGATGATACTCAGCTCAATTCTCTTTAGTAAAAGACACTGAAGAGGGAGCCACCCTTCTGTGGATTTAAACATTTGGTTCCAGAAAGACTGAGTACTACAAAATTACTATAGACAAACTGTGCACAAAAGTAGACCACCATGTAGGATGGTGGGAGGGAAGCTGTGGTTACTTATATTTTCATTTAAAACTGGCATTATGGTTGGTGAAAATGAGATTCTTCTCCACTCCAGATCTAAAATAATTGATATACACAATACAGATATTTTCCATTTATTTTCAGAGAGAAGCCACAATTATTTTGTGATGTTAATATTACGACATGATTTATTATTTTGCCATGCTGAAAGAAAAGCCTACAATTGTAGGAAAGCAGAAAGTAGCTATGAAAAGTTTCAGGACAAGAAAGAACAACAGGCCACTGATACTGGAAGGATGGCTTGATGATAAAGAAGAGCTGACCGTGGTAAACAACCTGACGTGCCAGACAAGAGGACGCTTGTCTCCATGCTGGAGAAGACCAACTTGATATGGGATGAAGATAACAATGGACAGCTGCATATCAAAGGAGAAAACCCAATTAGCAGCAGTGGTGCAAGAATGTCAGGGAATTGCTTACCCTGCACGATTTTTCCTATATAAGCTGCTTGTTCTGTACCAATAAACGATTCCTGCCTCACCAACATGGGACTCTGTGCATGCTTTCCGAAATAATGGTGCCTGTATCGGGAATTTCAGTGAGGTCTTTGTCCAGACTCACCCTCGGATTGCACCCCCAGTGAGCCGAACGGGAGAAGTGAGCAAACGACGCGTCCATCCCCTACACTTGCAGGTCAGGTACGGGGACTGCGGCCGGGGAAGAATATGGGCCAGGGAGCCACGAGATCACAGCAATTGCACCATGATGTGCTTATGCGAATTATCAAAGAGCAAGGGTACAGACTGAGCTCTCAAAAACTTACCCTTCTTTTGCTGTGGATAAATTGCAATTGTCCCTGGTATCCTGAATCAGGGACATACGAATTAACAGAGTGGAACAGGGTTGGAGAGACCCTCTCAGAAGCACAAAAATCCGGGGATGCTTTTTCACCGGACATTTTAATAACGTGGCACATACTATGGCTAGCGCTGACCACGCTAATGAGTAAATCCAACAGCACTTCACCCTCGGGGACTCTAAACACTCCCATTACCCGTGCGGGCCCTCAGAAGCAGGATGAGCTTCCTACAAACAACACAACACAGACAGAAACAAGCGGTCTGGCCACAGTGTCGTGGATATGCCCTCAGAAATGCATAGCAGATCCATCAACGAAAAATAAAAGTTTATTTATATATATACAAACTCTGTAACGGGGTATTTACAATCGCCCTTCACAGGTATCAATATTCGGTTAGTGGAACTATCTTTACAGAATGTTATGTATGGGCATTTAAACCAAAATGATTCACAGAACTTAGAATCTAAACTGAGTCAGAGAGTGGCGGGGGAGGGGTTGGTCAGTGACCGGCAACCCTCCACCCGGAGCAATATAAACACTATCCTAAACGAAGCTCTACAAAGGGCTTGGCTTACTCACAAGCTGAGAACTTCGTGGAGTCTTTCCTCAGTAATGTTTATAATCCAGACAACGTGGCACGGATGTGCCGTAATAAGGAGGCAGGAAATGGCGTTGGCCGCGTGGCCGCACCGCGTGGCTCTGCTGTTCTCTCCCAGGATACAAAATTCCTCGCTCAGGGAGGGGCAGTGGCAGGTCAGCAACGCTGGTTCACACGGTCTACCAGGTTTTCTCCTACGATGGATCACGCAGCGGTTGATCCCACGGAGTGCTGTCCACGGCACCGCACACAGCTGGGTGACAGTGGCAAAAGGACCACGAGGCCTCCCGAAGCACTGGCTGGCATGCACGCACACACAGGCTCCAACACCGAGGTGGGGGGGCTCATTTGCCAAACGACCCCTATTTACCATTTGCCCCAGTGAATATTGGCCCAATAAGCATCTGTTGCCAACGCAAACATTAATGAATGAACTACCAGCTACCAAATATGGCCTGAGTATATGCTATACTCGGGGAAACAAACATATAGCCTGCCTCTAGTACTGCAGGGGTGAGACCACGCCCAGGTAGGCTGTTTACCTGGACTCAGTGGCGCCAGGATCCCCCCTGCTGCCTCCAGAAAGGAGGGGGGGGGACAAAGGAGGGTTAACACATACAGAAATATATCCTGATCATAAGCGTCCTTCACTACACGCAGGGCACACGGGGGAGGAAAGAATAGGCACTGATGACCCTCTAACAGGAACACGGTCACAAAAGCTCCTAGTTCAACAGCGAAAGAGGCCGTTTGACATGCCCCTTAGGAAGTCTAAGACACTGCCTGATGCAAATACAAAATACGGGGACAGCGGCTCTGAGTCAGACCCACAGCCGCATGATCCTTTTGATCAGGGCTCCACCGCTACAGAAAAGGAGCCAGGTTTATATCCACAGGTACCTCTGCTTAAGGCAGCCGTCGCAGCTACAGAAGAAACAAATCCTCAAGCGGAGCAGAAGAAACAAAGAAAACCAGATGCAAAGTTAAAACCACCAACTCAAGTAACTGATGAAAAACTAATTTATTTTGATTCTGACAGCTCTGTTACTCAAGAATCGCTCGACAAATCAAACCAGCCACTTTTCCAACCCACAGCACCAAGTTTATCTTCCTCTCTTCCCTTAAATACCACTACTGAAGTTCTTAACTCTGTTCCCTATCCCTTTCCTTTTCCAGCAGGTTTTTACCCTCAGCCTCATTCGGTTCCTATACCCCAGCAGGCGGGGGCTTTGTCTAGCCCCCCGCCACCTTATGGAGGTGTTTGTGTACCTCCTGCCACTATTATGAGTAATATGGGGGTGAGGGATAACGGGATGCTTTATCAAGGAGGCAATGTGCAGGATGGTGTTAAAATGTCTAATGGATTGTTGATTAATGAACATGTTCCAAGTGTAGCTACACGATTGCAGATTTCAATTTCTGATGTTTTGATGGTTAAAGATGATAAGGGTTTTATAAATACAGAAATGTTACAGATGCGTGCGGTGCCAGTAGTGGTGGAAAACAGACCAGGAGGTGGGACTGCTCCCGTGTATCAGTCTCTATCCTATGATATCTTAACAGAACTAAAACATCATTTTGAATCCCCCCTTTGTCTCCTGGTGGGGCAGCAGAAAGGTATTCAAACAGAAGCGATAGATGGACTAACCACAAGGCAATTAGAAGTGGTTGTGAGTTGCTGGCCTGAGCCCAAGGAGGGGGCTGAGCCCACCGCTCCCCTCTTGGTAGGACCATTAGGTGAGGGGAGTGGTGTGCCTCCCAGAGCAGCTAAGGGCTTCTCCCCTAAGTGGTGAGCAGGGGGTGAAGCATGATCCAGTAGCTCACCAAAAAATTGTAAAAGGATAAAGATGAAATCACCAAAAAAAAAAAAAAAAAAAAAAAAAGAAAAGGAAAAAATAAAAACAAGGAAAAAAAAAGAAAAAAAAAGAAAAAAAGGAAGAAAAAAAAGAGAAAAAAAAAAAAGGTGTGTGTGTGTGAAACCTGGCAGTAGCAGTTTTGTATGTTTTGAGGTTGTGTTTCTCATTTAAACTCTAATGTTGAAGATTCCTTGATGCATTGTCAGAAGGACTTGCCTTGTCACAATATAAAAGACCTCTCATGTAAAGGCATTTTAGTAGAACGTGTACTATGTAGTTCCTTTGCTACTGTGTGTACTACCCACCCATATGTATTAGGAATAGGCATTGATTGTATAGTCTATAAGAAATCAAGCATTTATCATCTTAGTTGTAGCAATATTACTTTTAAGACTTGTATTATTGGTAAAGACATTGATCAGCGGAGCATGATTAGTCCCTTCCGAAGAAGGGCAGAGGTATGGATTCCAGTGAATATGACAAGAGGATGGGACAGTGAGAATGGATTGGACCATATCATCAGGCTATTAGACCAGGGACTAAAAGATTCTAGAAAAAGGGCAAAAAGATTTGCTATAATATCAGCTGTCATAATATTAGCATCTGCTGCTGCTTCAGTTACAGCTTTGACAAAGGGCATACAAACTGCAGACACAGTGAGAACTTTATTAACCAATGTGACAAATGATTTGCAGATGCAGGAAGCTATAGATGAGGAAATAATGGCAAGGCTATATGCACTTGAGGCCAGCGTTGTTTGGTTAGGAGACCAACAAGCTGCCATGCAGACCCATATGATGCTGCAGTGTGATTGGGAATATCATAAGAAGGACATGTGTGTAACATCCTTGTCTTGGAATGACTCTCATCATGATTGGAACTCAGTAAGATCGCACTTACAAGGGCCCTTCAATAGCTCCTTGAAATATAATGTCCAAACATTGAAGCATCAGCTGGAACTGCAATTAGCAAATATACAACAGGTGCGGATTGATTCAACATGGCAAGCACTGAACAAAGATCTTAGCTGGTTGAATCCAAAAAATTGGTTCTCAGGTCTGAGTCTACGAGTGTGGGTTATAGGTGGAATCCTGGTAGTGATTGGTATTGTAATTGTAGTGTTAACGATATTTGTAATTATAGCTTTTAGGAATATGAGGATGGTCAGAACACAAGTGATGGCTGCTGTTTTAAACAATATAAAAATGGGGAGTTGTAGGAAAGCAGAAAGTAGCTATGAAAGTTTTCAGGACAAGAAAGAACAGGCCACTGATACTGGAAGGATGGCTTGATGATAAAGAAGAGCTGACCGTGGTAAACAACCTGACGTGCCAGACAAGAGGACGCTTGTCTCCATGCTGGAGAAGACCAACCTGATATGGGATGAAGATAACAATGGACAGCTGCATATCAAAGGAGAAAACCCAATTAGCAGCAGTAGTGCAAGAATGTCAGGGAATTGCTTACCCTGCACGATTTTTCCTATATAAGCTGCTTGTTCTGTACCAATAAACGATTCCTGCCTCACCAACATGGGAGTCCGTGCATGCTTTCCGAAATACAATTATTGAAATTCATTGTTTATTTCTCCCTTCTCACTAATTTGAAGGTTCTTATGCCACCTGTCATCCAGCACATAGAATAGAATAGCATAGAATAGAATAGAATAGAATAGAATAGAATAGAATAGTCTCACAGACTGGAAAAGGGGAAACATTACCCCCATTTTCAAAAAGGGTAAGAAGGAGGAACCAGGGAACTCCAGGCCAGTCAGTCTCACTTCTGTGCCCAGAAAGATCATGGAGCAGATCCTCCTGGAGGCACTACTCGCTCAGAAGAATAATGAAGAGGTGCTTGGGAACAGTCAGCATGGCTTTGCCAAGGGCAAATCCTGCCTGACCAACCTGGTGGCCTTCTATGAGCAGGTGACAAAATTAATAGATGAGGGGCGAGCAACCGATGTCGTTTACCTGGACCTGAGCAAAGCCTTCGACACTGTCCCGCACCACATCCTGGTCTCCAAACTGGTGACACATGGGTTTGATGGGTGGACCACTAGATGGATAAGGAACTGGCTTGATGGCCGCACCCAGAGAGTGGCTGTCAATGGCTCCATGTCCCAGTGGAGGCCAGGGACAAGCGGAGTCCCTCAGGGATCAGTCCTGGGAATTGTCTTGTTCAACATCTTTGTGGGTGACATGGACAGTGGCATTGAGTGCACCCTCAGCAAGTTTGCTGATGACACCAGGCTGTGTGGTGCAGCAGACACGCTGGAGGGAAGGGAGGCCATCCAGAGGGACCTTGACAGGCTGGAGAGGTGGTCACAAGCCAACCTCATGAGGTTCAACAAGAGCAAGGGCAGGGTCCTGCATCTGGGTCGAGGCAATCCCAGGCACAAATCCAGGCTGGGCAGTGACTGGCTGGAAAGCAGTCCTGAGGAGAGAGACTTGGGGGTGCTGGTGGATGAAAAGCTCAACATGAGCTCTCAGTGTGCACTTGCAGCCTGCAAAGCCAATCAGATCCTGGGCTGCATCAGGAGAAGTGTGGCCAGCAGGTTGAGGGAGGTGATCCTCCCCCTCTACTCAGCCCTGGTGAGACCCCACCTGGAGTACTGCGTCCAGTTCTGGAGCCCCTATTACAAGAGGGATGTGGAGGTGCTGGAACGTGTCCAGAGAAGGGCCACAAGGATGATCAGAGGGCTGGAGCACCTCTCCTATGAGGACAGACTGAAGGAGTTGGGGCTGTACAGTCTGCAGAAGAGAAGGCTCCGAGGTGACCTAATTGTGGCCTTCCAGTATCTGAAGGGGGCCTACAGGAAGGCTGGGGAAGGACTTCTCAGGATCTCAGGTAGTGATAGGACTAGGGGGAATGGAATGAAGCAGGAGGTGGGGAGATTCAGGCTAGATGTGAGGAGGAGGTTCTTCACCATGAGAGTGGTGAAACCCTGGAATGGGTTGTCCAGGGAGGTGGTCGAGGCCCCATCCCTGGAGGTGTTTAAGAGCAGGCTGGATGAGGCTCTGTCCAGCCTGATCTAGTGTGGGGTGTCCCTGCCCATGGCAGGGGGGTTGGAACTAGATGATCCTTGTGGTCCCTCCCAACCCTGAATGATACTATGATACTATGATACTATGAGAAGAGACCAACCCCCTCCTGGCTGCAATCTCTCTTCAGGTAGTTGTAGACAGCAATAAGGGCTCCCCTGAGCCTCCTCTTTTCCAGGCTAAACAATCCCAGCATTTGACCAGACATAATCAGAAGTACCATGTCACACAGGATATCCCAAAGAATTCTACATTCAAGAAAGAAGGGTTTCTTATTCTGTGTAGTTTCTATTTCACTTTTGTTAAAAATGTCCCTTCAAACTCATACAATTTTAAGATTCTTATACCTTATCCTAATCTTGGGTTTTCAGAAACAATCATCTGTTTTGAAGGTACCTTTAGTTTGCTTTCTTTCTCTTGTAGACTTTGATGGTGGAGGTTAGGTCTAGCAACAGGAGTAGGGAGACTGTTTTTGAATCTGAGGGAGAGTAGGTTTAGACTGAATCTTAGGAAGAAGTTCTTCAGTGCAAGACTCTGGAATAGGCTGCCCAGAGTGGTTGTGGATGCCCTTCCCTGGAGGTATTTAAGGCCAGACTGTATGAGGTCTTGGGCAACTTAGTCTAGTTGAGAGGCATTGCTGTCCATGGCAGGGTGGTTGGAGTAGATGATCTCTGAGGTCACCCTCAACCTAAGTCAACATATGATTCTATGATTCACTTCCTATTCCTCCTCCCAGTGTTTTATTTTAGACTATTGCAGGTATTTATTGAAAAAAGATTTATCTGGAAACAGGTGGTTGGTTTGGGGGTTTCTTTTGCCTTTTTGTTATTGCTGTTGTTTGCTTTTTTTGTTTGTTTGTTTTGTTGCTTTTTGGTTTTGTTTGTTTGTTGGTTTGGTTTTTAAATACATTAAAAACTACAAAAGGTCAGTAAGGAATTTCATATATCCTAAGTAAGATGTAATTTGCAATTTGTTTTTTTAATGTTTTCCCCCCTGCTCAGTTCACGAATAGGCCATTCAAGATTAATGGGTACTCTGGTTAAGTTTGGCACAGCCTAAATAAAAATGCTGTGACACAGAAGCGAAATATTTCATCATTTAAGTGTGAGAGACCTTGGAAACATGAGGCACATTGCAAAGAGACCTCTGATTTCTGGACCTGAACAAAAACAAACAAAGAAGCAAATAAAAAGTGAAAAGCTGTAATCTGAGGAGAGGAAAATTTCCTCCCTCTACAAATTTTTATATGTAGAGGCTAGCAGAGGGCAAATGAAGGAAATGGAAGCACATATATAAGACTTTACCATCTCTGACAGTCTGACCACCTGTCCTCCTCCAAGCCCTTAACCAGAGGCTCCCTATGAACCCTCTACTTCCCAAATGGAAGAGTAAGGGAATAAGGGAGAGAGACTGATGGAGTGAGAAAGAAACTAGGCCATCTGGGATTAAAATAAGAACAATAAACTTAAATAGATAGAAACCAGTATCAAACCAAACCCCTTATGTCACCATCATCACTGATGCTGTGAGCAGGCAAAGTGATGTCCCATACTAGACTCAGCAGCAGATGGGAAGCAGATTTAGGAGCTGGATTCAGGAACATATGGATAGGGAGCAAAGCAGAACAGCTTGAGTCCTTCTTGGATGTCATCGAAGAAGATTCTTGGCCTTGGTGATCCTTAAAGATGACATCCATGGGATGGAATCCTTTGTTAGTGAGTTTAAGTCACCCATCCTGTCCCCTCCTCCCCACAGATGCAGCCTTTTCCTTCCTGCATCCCAAAGTGGCACACAAGATGTAGCAGTGCCCTTGGTCTGCAGCCCAGCCCTTGGTGCTAACTTTTCCCATCAATGTTGTCAATGCTAGCAGCAGATACTGTGTGCAAACCTGCCCTGAGCTACATAAAGTCCTGTCCCTGGGTAGACACTGAGCTGGGAACTCACAGTACTGAACAGAATCTGTGCTGGTCTTCCTCAGACCAGTACACATTCCTACTCCCTGCAGACAGACAACAGTTTTCATTACAGCTTTGTTAAATAGCCAAGCAAAAGCTTACAGACTCTACATGCATATAATCTGCCACTGCAAAACATTCTGCTGCCTTTTCAAAACTTTATTTTCTATTTATTTAGTATTTTATTTGAGTCTCAATTCCATATCAACTATTTTATTTCAACGGTGGGCACTTTTCCTTCCATTTTTTTCTTTGTGCTTGCTCAAACCTCAAGCTCCTTGGAAACAAAGACTGAAATGTTACTTCTTCCAAGGATCCATAGTTTTACCTTCCTAACTGGCAGTTGAGTTCTGTGCCCAGCTTCCATTTACATAGTTCTCCTGATATATTTTCAAGCATTACAAAACTTGCATCAAACTGCTGAAAGCCTGCACAGAATAAGGTTCTCGTCCTCTTTAAATGACAAGTGCCACAACAGAACCAGGTTCTGTAAGGTTTCATTCAAACAACAGACAAAAAGTTCATACCACAGTTTTCACATGCTCTGAAACCACCATGACATTCCAAACAGATATATATGTGCAAAGTTTCTCCCTCAAATTTATTTCACACAGTATTGTCATTTAGTCATGGATCTTAATCATTATGTTGAATAATGGACACCCACAAATCCATGGGCTCTGATGGGATGCACCCACAAGTGCTGAGGAAGATGGGGGATGTCATTGCTAAGCCACTCTCCATCATCTTTGCAAGGATGTGGAGAAGAGAAGATGTGCCTGAGGACTCGAGGAATGCCAATGTCATGCCAGTCCTTAGACAGGGCAAGAAGGAGAATGCAGGAAACTGACCATATCAAAAGTTCTGAGTTTCAGCAAAGATTTTAAAAGGGTTAATAGAGATTACAGTCTTTAATTAAAATATGTTCAGCTGATTTGAAAATTGTTCCTCCCCCGCCCCGGTTCAGTTTGATCTTAATGGCTATTTGTTTACAGTTTATGTTCTGTGCTGTAATTATGAGATTAAGATTCTCCTTCAGTTTATGCATTTTTGCAACATTTTCTTATCACTTCTGTTTCAGAAATATTTTGCTTTTATGTAATGTATAATTTTATATAATAATACACCCATACCTCTTTAAAGTTAGATTTCCCCACCCCCCCACCCCCAGACAAAGTTTGAAGACATGAATAGCATGGCATAAATAGGTTCAAGGGGGTTTTAATGCTGACTGTTTGCAATAATTTATTTACACAGATTTGGGGGGTGGGGAGAAGAGTATGATGAGGCCTTTTACCCAATAAATCTTTTATTTCTGCTGAAGGAGAGTGAGTTATCATTCTTCAGTACTATTCTAGCAAAAGTCTGAGTAAGTCAGGTACTCTCTCAACAGAGTCCTCATTGCCTCTAGAAAAGATTTAAGGAGTAAATCCAGAAACCTAATAATGGTTTAAGGCAATGATACAACCCAGTTCTTGTACATAGATTTGTGTATGTAGGAAGCTTTTTCTTAGATATTGGAGTTCTTGTCTTCTTCTCTGGCCCTTTATCAGTACTCAGACTTTTTGCATCCCCAGTTTTGCATAAAGGATGAAAATCTGTTTCTGTTGTGACATTCTCAGAGTATGTCCGCTGATTCCTGAGAGAGGCTGAGTACTTTACCAGGAAAAAAAACCACAACCACCAACCTGGTGCTGGTAATCTGTGTACCAAACACAGACTATTGGATTAGGGAAGCTTTATGACAGCACTCCAGAAGGTAGTGACTACTGCCCTTGACTTTTGTTTAATCTAATGTTAAGAGCTAGCCACAAAATTTAAGCTCTAAAAAAGAACTGGAGTTCCCAGAAAAGAAACCTCTTTGCCAAGATATTGGTTAGATTTTGGTCTTTTCCAGGAAGGGACTTTATACAAGGGCTTGTAGTGATAGGATGAGAGGGAATGGATGGAAGCTTGAGGAGGGTAGATTAAGATTGATTATTAGAAAGAAATTCTTTACAATGAGGGTGGTGAGACACTGGAACAGGTTGTCGAGGGAGGTTGTGGATGTCCCCTCCCTGGAGTTCAAGGCTAGGTTGGATGGGGCCATAAGCAAGAAGGTCTAATGGAAGGTGTCCCTGCCCATGGTCAGGGGGTTGGAGCAAGATGATGTTTAAGGTTGCTTCCAACTCAAACTATTCAGTGAATCTACGAACTTCAATGAAAGCATCCAGTGAAGCAGTGAAATTCTGTCCCAGAGCAGGGGTAAGATCAGAGTGTACGAGAATGGCCTATCCCTCAAAGGGAAAAAGATTCTAGGGAGGGAATTGGCAGGTCTCATAGATAGGACTTTAAACTAGTTTCGAAGGGGGAAGGGGTTGAAACCAGTCCCCCCGGGCTGGGGTCTGGCGGTGATAAGCTAGAGCCAGAGGTGAAACCAGCAGCCCGGATGAAGTGCATGTACACTAATACACGAAGCATGGGCAACAAACAAAAGGAGCTGGAAGCCTTGCTGCAGCAGGAAAGTTATGATGTAGTTGCCATCACAGAGACGTGGTGGGACGACTCACATGACTGGAGCGCTGCAATTGATGGCTACAGGCTCTTCAGGAGAGACAGGCAAGGAAGAAGGGGTGGAGGGGTGGCCCTGTACATCAGGAAGGCACTAGATGCCATTGAGGTGGAGATCAGGGACCATGAGGTTGAGTGCCTGTGGGTAAGAATTAGAGGGAAGGCCAATAAGGCTGACATCCTGGTTGGAGTCTGTTATAAACCACCCAACCAGGAGGAAGATGTTGATGAGTGTAGGCAGCTTAAGGCTGTCTCAAGATCACCTGACCTTGTTCTCATGGGCGACTTCAACCTGCCTCATATCTGCTGGGATCTTAACATAGCAGAGAAGAGGCAATCTAGGAGGTTCTTAGAATGCATGGAGGACAGCTTCTTATCCTAGGTGCTGCACAAGCCTACCGGGGTAAGGCTATGCTTGACCTCCTCTTCACCAATAGGGAAGGGTTGGTGGGTGATGTGGTGGTCGGAGGGTGTTTAGGGGCCAGTGACCACGAGATAATTGAATTCTCATTATTTGGTCAAGCTAAGAGGGGTAGCAAGAAGACCTCCACTCTGGATTTCCAGAGGGCAGACTTCAGGCTACTCAAGGAACTAATTCAGAGGGTTCCTTGGGATAAAGCCCTTAAAAACAAAGGGGTCCAGGAGAGCTGGTCCTACTTCAAGGAAGAATTGTTGAAGGCACAGGGACAGGCTGTGCCAATGCGCTGGAAGATGAGCTGCCGGGGCAGACGGCCAGCCTGGATGGGCAATGAACTTCTAAAAGAACTAAGGGAAAAAAAGAGGGTGTATCACCTTTGGAAGAGAGGTGAGGCAACCTGTGAAAAATTTAAGGATGTTGCTAGGTCTTGTAGGAAGAAAATTAGGGAGGCAAAAGCACATTTGGAGATTAATCTGGCCTCTGCGCTGAAGGACAACAAAAAGTCCTTCTATAAATACATTAATAGCAAGAGGAAGGGCAAGGACAACCTCCACTCCTTGGTGGACACAGAGGGGAACGTTGTAACAAAGGATGAGGAAAAGGCAGAGATACTTAACACCTTCTTTGCCTCAATTTTTACTAGCAGGACAGAATGTCTTCTACACAGCTGGCCTTCAGAGCTGGCAGAAGGAGCCAGGGAGCAGCATAGTTTTCCTCTGTTCCAAAATGGGGTAGTTGGTGATCTGCTCAGCCGCTTGGATCCCCACAAGTCCATGGGACCAGATGGGATCCATCCTAGGGTGCTGGGAGAGCTGGCAGAGGAGCTGGCCAAGCCGCTCTCCATCATTTTTCATCAGTCCTGGCTCCCTGGAGATGTCCCAAAGGACTGGAAGCTGGCCAACGTGGTGCCCATCCACAAGAAGGGCTGGTTGGATGAGCCAGGGAATTATAGGCTTGTCAGCCTGACCTCAGTACCAGGCAAGATCAGGGAACAGGTCATCTTGAGTGCAATAACACAGCACTTACAGGATGGCCAAGGGATCAGGCCCAGCCAGCATGGATTTAGGAAGGGCAGGTCCTGCCTAACCAACCAGATCTTCTACGATCAGGTGACCCGCCTGGTGGATGTGGGGAGGCCTGTGGATGTAGTCTACCTGGACTTCAGCAAGGTCTTTGACACCGTCCCCCATAGGAAACTCCTGGCCAAGCTATCAGCCCATGGCTTGGATGGGAGCACACTGCGATGGGTTAGGAACTGGCTGGAGGGCCGAGCCCAGAGAGTGGTGGTGAATGGTGCCACATCCAGCTGGTGGCCAGTCACTAGTGGTGTCCCCCAGGGATCAGTGCTGGGCCCTGTGCTCTTTAACATCTTTATTGATGATCTGGATGAGGGCATTGAGTCCATCATCAGTAAATTTGTGGACGACACCAAGCCTGGGGCAGGAGTTGATCTGCTGGAGGGTAGAGAGGCTCTGCAGAGGGACCTCGACAGGCTGGATAGATGGGCAGAATCCAACGGCATGAGATTTAACACATCCAAGTGCCAAGTTCTGCACATCGGCCACAACAACCCCATGCAGTGCTACAGGCTGGGGTCAGAGTGGCTGGAGAGCAGCCAGGCAGAGAGGGACCTGGGGGTGCTGGTTGATGGTAGGCTGAACATGAGCCTGCAGTGTGCCCAGGCAGCCAAGAGGGCCAATGGCATCCTGGCCTGCATTAAGAACATTGTGGCCAGCAGGAGCAGGGAGGCCATTCTCCCCCTATACACTGCACTGGTTAGGCCACACCTCGAGTACTGTGTCCATTTCTGGGCTCCTCAGTGTAGGAAGGACATTGACTTGCTGGAATGAGTCCAGAGAAGGGCAACAAAGTTGGTGAGGGGTTGGAACACAAGCCCTATGAGGAGAGACTGAGGGAGCTGGGGTTGCTTAGCCTGGAGAGGAGGAGACTCAGGGGTGACCTTATTGCTCTCTACAACTACCTGAAGGCGGGTTGTAAACAGGCAGAGGTTGGTCTTTTCTCCCAGGCAGTCAGCACCAGAACAAGAGGACACAGTCTCAGGCTGTGCCCGGGGAAGTTCAGGCTGGAGGTCAGGAGGAAGTTTTACACAGAGAGAGTGATTGCCCATCGGAATGGACTGCCCGGGGAGGTGGTGGAGTCGCCATCACTGGAGGTGTTCAGGAGGAGACTTGACAGGGTGCTTGGTTACATGGGTTAGTTGATTAGGTGGTGTTGGATGATAGGTTGGATGCGATGATCTTGAAGGTCTCTTCCAACCTGGTTTATTCTATTCTATTCTATTCATTGAATAATTAATAGGGCATTCTGCTGAGAGAAGAAAACCTCAGTCCAGTTCCAAATACTGAAAGAAAATAATCCTTTATCAAATCATATTTCCTCAAATACAATGTACAAACTGCCCATGGAATATACAGGAGAATCCTTCTAAATAAGCTCAGAGTATCATTTCCTTATTCTCATGTTGGTTGATATATTTAATCTTCACTGAGCTGGACTTAAGGTATCTCATTCTTTCCCTTCATTGTGGTAGAATTTGAAGTATTTAACTCTCAACCTTCCTTACTCAAAGATGCTGGGGACCTAAAGAACCTTCATGGGAACTGGGACTTTTTTAGATGGTGTCATTGAGAACCAGCTTACCCTTGGTTGGTTTAAAAATAGAGGAAGATCCGCATATATATTTTTAACAACAATTTCCCTGTCACTTTCCCATATACTAGAATGGATTTTCTAGGCACTAGAGGGATTATAGCCATCTCCTCCCCCAGACTGTCCTTCAGTTCAGCATGCATTCCATGTTTCACAATGGTGGGAGGAGCTGGCTTCTCACTCTCTTCCTGACAACACATGGCTGCATACAGCAGTGCATGATTTCCCGAGAAGTGAATGGAGAACACTAGGGATCCCACTAGACAAGTCTGACAGAAGTTAACATTTTCAAAGACAGACTGAAATCCAAAGCCATTTGGGCTATTCACCCCAATATCTGGAGCTGGTGACAGAAGAGATTGTCTGCTTGTTAATAGCAGTGTTTTTAATAGCTACTCAAGAAATAATCAGAGGGATGAGAGGGCTAGACGGAAATGAACATAAACTCATTGTTTAAGTAAGGGATTAGTGAGGAGACAAGAAACTGTAAATGAATAAATCTGAGCAATGGAGATACTTCTAATGACATCAATGAGATTTTAATGAAAAATAAATAAAGTAAACCAAAATAAATACTGTGAGTCCAGTTGTCTGTAGTAATAGTTTCAGAGGGAGAACAAAAAAAAAAAAGAACAACAGGAAAGAAAGGAAAAAAAAAGGCTTGTGAAATTCTGTTGCATCAGAGAAATGAACACTGATCTCAGGATCAGGGTCATCTTGGTGAGGCATAAAATAACAAATTTCCTCAGTAACATCCTTTTCTCCCACCCTGTGTTCCAAATGTCATCATATTTCTGTCAGATGACACTGAACTTTCTGTGGTCTTTCCATCTCAGCAGGAGCTACACATGTGTGCACTCTGGATAATAAGATCTTCTTTTGCAGACCAGCTCTCATAGCTAATATTTAAAGAAATATATGTTGCAGAACTAAACTAGATGTTGAGGGGCTCATTAGGAAATTAAGACATGGCTTCAACTAATGGCAACTTAACTAATAAGTAGCTCAATATCTTTAGGGCAAAATGTCTCAAAGGAAAATAGGCTGAATAGCAAAGTTTGAAAACTACAAAACTAAACAGAGCTTCCTGTTAAATCCTCTCACAGGAGCAGAGTGATGCCTCCTTAACTACAGAGAGAGTGGAAATGCTCTGACCTACAGAGGATACAGTGGAAAACACAATTACTACTATTCTAGAAATTCTTACTTTAAACTTAACTTAAGCTCTCTTTCAAGGCATTTATTTTCATGGGAAAATTATTTTTGCTCTTTTTATCTTAGTATTTTCATGACTTCTCTGAAGGCTGAGTTGATGGTCTGGGAACAGTTAGGAATCTCAAAGAGTGATATTTAATGGCTCAGTCCCTTTTTCAGAAAGATACTTAGGACTAACTAGTTTAAGCCTAAACTCCTATTTATTCAGCAAAATAGACTACAATCTCTAATTCAGTAAGAGTTGAGAACTAAGTTTTAAGAGTTGAGTTGAGAACTAAGCATTGCCTACATCTCTTTATGAATCAATGTTCAGACATGAACTATGAACTCAGTGGTTAAAAAGGTCAGACAATTATTATGGAAGATATGTTCCCTTCTCCCTAATCCAACTAGTGTGACTTAGTTTAGTAAAACATGACATTAAATAAGGTGATGAGGGGAGACCTTCTGGCTCTCTACAACTCCCTGAAAGGAGGTTGGAGCTAGGTGGGTGGTGGTTTCCTCTCCTTAGTTACAAGTGACAGCATGAGAGGAAATGGCCTTGATTTGCACCAGGGGAGATTTAGATTGGATATTAGAAGAAATTTCTTGACTGACAAAATTCTTACAGGTTGGAATAGGCTCCCCAGAGAGGTGGTTGAATCCCTATCCTTAGAGGTGTTTAAAAGCCACAGAAAGACATGGTTTACCACCAGACTTGGTAGAGGTAGACAATAGCTGGATTTGATGATCTTGAAGGTCTTTTCCGGCTAAAATGACTCTATGATTCTATGTTTAGTGTATGGTTAATTTCACTGGAAGCAGGATGCTGAATATAACATACTTAATTTGAAATGTATTGCCTTGATTTCAGGTATCGAATGCTCAAATTTCAAATAATTGTTACTGGCAGTGCCATTAACTGGGTGGTAAAGAGTCTGAAATTTGTGTGACTATCATTATCCACTAGTTAGGACTTCTCAGAAAAGAGCCTCATTTAAGAGATGTCTGGATATGTTCAAACACTCAAACTTTCTGTTAGAGTGTCCTCTGTGATGTCTCCTGACTGCTGACACACATAGAGAAAGCACTACCATGTGTAGCAGTTCTCTTTCTCAGACTTTAGACTTTGTTTCCTATTCTTTCTGGGAGAAGTTTTGTTGGTAAACTCTTCTAACAAAGAGATCTGGGCACTGGTAATTTTGTCTGTATTTTCTGTTCCAGTAGTTGCATTCCTCTTATGTTCCAGTAGTCACACAAACTGTGCTGTGCAGGACTGCTGAGGAAGCCACATTTTTCACAGAGACCAGGATCCATGCAAGGAGCACTCTGGCTAGGTGTTGTCCACCACTAACTGATTAAAAAATTTTACAGGCTGGCAAACTGATTTTCACTATTGCTTGGCACCATACAGTTATTAACATTACTTATTAATTAATCGTTATCCCCAGGTCTCAGTACTGGGGCCAGCTCTGTTTAATATTGCTTTCTCTGGGGCAGAGTGGCTGGAGAGAAGCTTGGTAGAGAAGGACCTGGGGGTGTTGATTGGTGGCCACCTGAACATGAGCCAGCAGGCATATTGGCCTGGATCAGGAATAGTGTGGCCAGCAGGAGTAGGGAAGTCATTATTCCCATCTACCTTGAATACTGGGATCACTTTTAGGCCCCTTCCTATAAAAAGGACATTGGGGTCCTGAGGCAGCTCCAAAGAAGAGCAACTAAGCTCTTGAAGGACCTTGAACACAAGTCTTAGGAAGAGCAGCTGAAGGAACTGGGGTTGTTTAGTCTTTAGAAGAGGAGGGGAGACCTCTACAACTAATTCAGAGGTTGGGGTGAGATGGGCTTTGGTCTCTTCTCACATGGAACAGGACAAAAGGAAACAGCCTCAAGTTGTGCCGGGAAGGTTTAGGTTGGATATTAGAAAAAATTCTTCCCAGAAAGGATTCTTAGGCTGCCCAGGGAGGTGGTGGAGTCACCATCCCTGGAGATATTTAAAAGATGCATGGATATAGTGCTGAGGGACATGGCTTACTCTTCAGTCATGGGACTGTGAGGTCTAGGCAAGCGGTTGGATGACCTCGAAGGTCTTTTCCAACCGCAACAGTTCTATAATTCTATGGTATGAATGCAAATATTTTTAAGAGGAAAGGTCTATCCAACCCTGCATCTTCTATCCAACAACAGCTATCACTCTAGGA
This sequence comes from Melanerpes formicivorus, assembly GCF_026170545.1. Lineage (NCBI taxonomy): Eukaryota > Metazoa > Chordata > Aves > Piciformes > Picidae > Melanerpes > Melanerpes formicivorus. The sequence continues at coordinate 125,424 of NW_027142800.1, forward strand.
AAGAGTAAGAACAGTGCATATGTGCACAATACCACTCAGTAACATTGGCCCAATCTCCAAATATTTTGAGGCTGGGGATTTCCTTAAGCCTGATGTGACCTCTGCATGTTTAGTTAAATAGTGATGTGCTTTTTCACGTTCTTCTCAAATGTCTTGTTCTGGCCTATGTAAACTCTAGCATCCACAGCTTGCTTTGGCAAAAACTTCTACAGTCTGTGTGCTATGTCAGGGGCCACCTTCTTTCATTTGAATTTGGCTCTTCCTGGCTTTATGTGATGTTCCTGGAGAACAAGAGAAGAAGCTCTAATTCTACTGCCCAAAACATAATTGCTTTTGGGGAAACCAGAAATGCCCTGTAGAAATTTGGAGAGAGAAATCATTCATAACTCATGAAGCTTGAGGCCCAAATGTAATGAAAGTCTTCTACGTTTATAGGGTTTTATGTGTGCATTGTTGTATGAAGGATGGCTTATGATAAATACTGCATAAAAAGCAACCAGAGGAAAAAGAAGTGAAACTTCCAACTACTGTGTTGTAATCACAGTTCTTTGCTGGCAGATGTCATGGGACCTACATATCTCAAATCTTCTTTTTCCATGTAAAATCCCTACCTCTTTCCCTTCATTTTTGTTATTCCCTATTTCTTTTACACGGATTATTGTTCTGCAAGGAGGTCAATCAAGTTTTATCGCTCTCCTAAGCAAAGTTCCTCAATCATCCTGGATCAATAACTATCTGAATATTAAGGATGCAGAGCAGCAAAGAAACCTACACTGCTGTTTCTTCAGCATTCTGAGGCAACTGGACTCTTCTTTACTCTTAGACTCACAAGAGAATTTTGAAAACTCACTGTAGATACATTTGAAAGTCTATTAAATTTTGTTTATCAATGAAGAGTAACAATTCTTCTGCTGATTCTGGTAACCAGAGTCGTTAGCCACTGGAATGGGCTGCCCAGGGAGGTGGTGGAGTCACCATCCCTGGAGGTGTTCAAGAGGGGATTGGACGTGGCACTTGGTGCCATTGCTTAGTCATGAGGTCTGTGGTGATGGGTTGGACTTGATGATCTTTGAGGTCTCTTCCAACCTTGGTGATTCTGTGATTCTGTGATAAGACCTTTGCCAGATTCCATAAACAGAATAGCTCCTCTGCCTCTAATTACCCTTAGACCTTAGTACAGGAACCTTTAACCATGCTGAGTGTCACTTTCCAACATGTGTAACACCACTGATTTAAGTGCTGATTAATAACAGTGAGAGATTTGTATCGGCACATATTGATTCCAACTAAAGAAACCTAAATCTGGATTGTTGGGGGCTTTTGTTTGTTTTGTTTTGTTTTGTTTTTAAGGAATGCATTGTTGTATTATATTCCGCACCTGGAATTAAAACATAAAGGATCAAAGCACAAAGTCTTGTTCTCTTAGTAACAAAACTTCAAATGACTCAACAAGACCATTATTTCATAGTTGAGCCATCATTATTGGCAGTGATATTCAAGGCTGATATTTCTATGGCTCTTTATTGCCTATTTTATTTCATTTTAGGGTTGAAATGTTCACTGTTGATATCAAGATTGTCCTAAAACTGGAATGTACACAAGGATATGTATGTGTTTAAGGTAATAGCTTCCATTCTTCTTTGGTCACCCCTAGTGAAAGAAAAAAAACAAAGCATCAAACTAACCTCACGTGTGAAGGAAACCTTGTGTATGTTTATTTGGTATCTAGGAAACTGCTGAGAAACCAATTTCTTGAATCAGTTGTGTACAAAAATAAACCTTTTATAATACATTTCTATGAGTATATCCGATAGAGCTAATGCATATACTAATAAGGATCTCTTTTTGTCAGTATCCAAAACTTTGCAGTTGCAGAAAGAAGAAGATGCAATAGTAAATTTCTGTTTCCTCACTGCTTCATTAGTAGTTATTGTCGTAAGTCATACATTCTATCACTATTTGCAATATGATTGAGAAAAGGAAAACTGGAGCAGATATGGCACTGAACATGTCAGCAGGCAGTTTAGGCATTCTTCCTAGTACTTCTGTGGACCTACTTCATGCTCTTGAGCAAATCACTGGCTTTACCCAGGTCTCTTTTTTTTCCCTTCCTAAACACACTCTCTCTTTCATATTATGCTATGAACTCTGCAAAAGCCATCTTTTATTTGCTTTGTACAGTGCAAAAAAAAGCATTGATTGCTGGAGGCAGAGAAGAGCAACAAAGTTGGTGAATGGTCTGGAGAATAGGTCTTGTGAGAAGTGGCTGAGGGAACTGGGGTTGTTTAGCCTGGAGAAGAGGAGGCTGAGGGGAGACCTTCTGGCTCTCAATAACTCTCTGAAATGAGGTTGGAATGAGCTGGGGGTTGATCCCTTCTCTTTAGTGTCAGGTGACAGAATGAGAGGAAATGGCCTTAAAATATGCTGGGGGAGATTTAGTCGGATATTTCTTTGCTGAAAAAGTGTTCAAGCGTGCCCAGGGTGGTGGTTGAGTCACCATCCTTGAAGGTGTTCAAGAAATGTGTGGACATGGCATTTGGGGAAATGGTTTAATGGCCATGATGGTCTTAGTTTGATGGTTGGACTTGATGATCTTAAAGGGCTTTTGCAACTGAAACAATTCAATGATTTAATGAAATTCTGATTTTAAAAATCATTCTTAATCATCCCAGCTCTAGAATTTCCCTTCCTGTAAAATTTATGACTACCTATATTTGTGATGATGCTGAATCTTAAAGGTTAGATAGAATCAAGTTGCTCAATGCTTCTCAGTCACTTTTTCAGTTTAACACATCTTTACACAGAAACAATTTGCTTCTGTGGTTTGGGGTTTTCTTATAAAGCACATTTGTATCATGATTTTCAGTTTCTTGGATTTTCTTGAGACAGCTTATTAAGAGAATTATTTTAGCTATATTTTATAAAATATATTAATTTTTTAAAATTAACATTCCAAGTGAAACTTGCTTCCTTCTAAACTATTATTATGAAGACATTTTATTCTCTTTTAGAGTTAATTTAAGTTAGCAATTCAAATTCAATTTTCAAGTTGTTTCAAACTGAACTCTTTTTTTCCACCCACCATTGCACTGTGCAGACCTTATTCTAACGTGTCCTGCAGCCATCATTCACATTTGTTCCACGTTTGAACTATCGATTGCTATCAATTGAGTTTACAGCCTGTAGCCCTTTCTCAGATGTGGCCCTGATTTGAGCAGATATGTTATTTAGTAAGAAATATTGTTCATACTCTGGTGCAGAGTTATTCACTTTTCTTTCTTTGGAAAATGCAAGCCTTGAAAATCCTAACATGCAAGAAAAAAAAGATAATCCTTACAGCTCTTTCATCATGGAGGTTTTATTTTCTACCCTATGCACTGAGCTTTTTAGGTGAGCATACAAGGTTTCTGTGAACAGTCAATAAAGCAGCTCAAAAGCAGATTCACATTTTCTAGCAGATGTAGTGAGCTTTTATCAGTTTGCAGGAAATGCTCTGCTGTTTCTTTTCTCTTTCTCTGTTGGGAACTATGGAGGTAATCCAAAGTGCACTAGAAGTTAATGACATCTCTGTGAAGCAATTGTAAAGAATGAACCCAGTGATCTAACAGGTCTCTTCCATCTCTAATTACAATACTTCTGTGAACTCCAGTCCCATGCTGAGGTCTACCAGGTAATCTCTGAATGGTCTAAGTAGCTGTAAGGTATTCCTTTTCTTGAACACAAGAGCCTGGGACATTTAAACTCAGGGTAATATTTTATTATGGCAACACTGGCATGTTATCTCTACTGTATCTAAGTACCAGTGAAACAAATAGATCAAAAACTGGTACTGATTTATTTACTTAATTAGTCAGTGCAACATTATCATAACCCACACTGAGAGGCTCCTGCATACTCTATTCATCTCAAGTGCACAGTCCTTTGTCTGTACGTCAGTTGTTCACCTTTCATCCTCCCAGTAGGATCAGCATTTGATGAGAAAAGTGCTGCAGGGATTTCTGGAGGGCTAGGGAAGGTATTTGTAATGTTGCCTGTTTGCTCTTCCCAACATGTAAATTAGTTCACAGCAGACAAGAGCCTTAGCAACCTCTGCTGGCTATTCAGAGATCCTTTGTATAAGAAAATTATTTTGTTTTCTTTAACCCTCTTGTCCTTCCTGTAATGAGAAGAACAAATAACGGCAATGAAATGACAACTAAAATCTGCAAATGCTGCTCAGTAGTGAAAATGCCAAATAATTTTCTTCTCTTGAATGTGGAGAATGAAGAGTAGATAACTGAAAGTCAGATGTTTAATTTAGCAGAGACATAGCCCAAGTAAAGCTACATCAAGGGGGATTCTGTGTATTAAAAAATTAGTCCATTGATAACATGACTGAAACATTTACTTACAAAGTCTATGGTTATCCTTGTCCTGCTCAAAAATAAATTGCACTACCAGTCCAAGCAAGACAACTATAAGAATTGCACAGTGAAGTGTTATTTTTCCTTTCCCTACAAGGGTGTTCACAGTGGGCTTGGTACTTTTGGTTGCTTAAAGACTTTTGTCCCTTGCTCCTGCTACAGGGAGTAAAATGCTCAATGCCAGGCAGGCAGTACAGAAAAGAAAAATATAATTTGTGTTCCATTCAACCACTGTCAAATAAAAATGATTTAAGGTTGGAGTATAATTTTAATGGATTTGGAAAATCTAATAAATCACGAGATAAAAATAGCACTTTGTGTACTTTGCACTTTTTCTAAAATTTTGTCAAATAGGTCACGTGAGCTGGGCTAGGCATGGTGGTAACTCATCACAATAACTCCTTCAAAAAATCAGTCTCAACTCAGATTGAGGGGGAATATAAGCAGGTAGGTAGGTGTCATAAGCAAGAGGTAGTTGTCCAGCATCTGGCTGCAGAGAGTGCTGGAGCCTGGCACTTGAGATGCAGGGTAGTGGGGACAACTCCTGCATTAGGTGTGAGCAGATCGACTATCTGCTTAACCTGGTGGCCAGACAGAAGGAAGAGGTTGCTAGGCTTAGAGATGTAAGGGATTGTAGAAGGGCAACAAACTTGAGTAACCAGGCTCTGCAGGCTCCCCCAGCAGAGGCTGGTTATCCAAAAAGCAGAGGGGAATGGATGCAGGTCCCTCTCAAAAGATGCAAGGTTAAACCTCCTTGCCTTCCCTCACCTTCTCCACTGCCCTTGGAAAACAAGTACGGGGCACTGGAGGTCAAGGGTGAAGTGATTCTGATGCTGGAGGACACACCATCTGGGGTTTTCCCTGAGGCAAAACAGCCTAAGGCAAAACAGCCTACGCCAAAACAGCCTAAGGTTAAACAGCCTTCCCCTGGCATCAGGACTTGCTCCCTTAAAAAAAAGAGGAGGGTAATTGTTATTGGTGATTCCCTCCTGAGGGGAACAGAGGGCCCCATATGTTGCCCAGATCCTACTCACAGGGAAGTTTGCTGCCTCCTAGGAGCTAAGGTTAGAGATGTTACCAGAAGGCTGCCTAGTCTGGTGCAGCCCTCTGACTACTATCCCTTAATAGTTACGCAGTTAGGGAATGATGATGTTGCAACCAGAACTCCCAGGGCTATCAAGAATTACTTTAGGGCCCTGGGGGATCTCGTTGAGGGGTCAGGTGCACAAATAATTTTTTCATCTATACCCTTAGTTGCAGAAGGGAATACAAGAAGGAACAGGTAAGCAGCTGTAGTCAACAAGTGGCTTAGAGGCTGCTGCAGTCAAAAGAATTTTGGGTTTTTGGATCTTGAAAAATTTTCTAATGCACCAGGTCAGCTGGCAACAGATGGAGTACATCTGTCCCAGAGGAGGGGAAAGATCAGAGTGTATGAGAATGGCCTATCCCTCAAAGGGAAAAAGATTCTAGGAAGGGAATTGGCAGGTCTCATAGATAGGGCTTTAAACTAGTTTCGAAGGGGGAAGGGGCTGAAACCAGTCCCCCCGGGCTGGGGTCTGGGGGTGATAAGCTAGAGCCAGAGGTGAAACCAGCAGCCCGGATGAAGTGCATGTACACTAATGCACGAAGCATGGGTAACAAACAAGAGGAGCTGGAAGCCTTGCTGCAGCAGGAAAGTTATGATGTAGTTGCCATCACAGAGACGTGGTGGGACGACTCACATGACTGGAGCGCTGCAATTGATGGCTACAGGCTCTTCAGGAGAGACAGGCAAGGAAGAAGGGGTGGAGGGGTGGCCCTGTACATCAGGAAGGCACTAGATGCCATTGAGGTGGAGATCAGGGACCATGAGGTTGAGTGCCTGTGGGTAAGAATTAGAGGGAAGGCCAATAAGGCTGACATCCTGGTTGGAGTCTGTTATAAACCACCCAACCAGGAGGAAGATGTTGATGAGTGTAGGCAGCTTAAGGCTGTCTCAAGATCACCTGACCTTGTTCTCATGGGCGACTTCAACCTGCCTCATATCTGCTGGGATCTCAACATAGCAGAGAAGAGGCAATCTAGGAGGTTCTTAGAGTGCATGGAGGACAGCTTCTTATCCCAGGTGCTGCACAAGCCTACCGGGGTAAGGCTATGCTTGACCTCCTCTTCACCAATAGGGAAGAGTTGGTGGGTGATGTGGTGGTCGGAGGGTGTTTAGGGGCCAGTGACCACAAGATAATTGAATTTTCAGTATTTGGTCAAGCTAAGAGGGGCAGCAAGAAGACCTCCACTCTGGACTTCGGGAGGGCAGACTTCAGGCTACTCAAGGAACTAATTCAGAGGGTTCCTTGGGATAAAGCCCTTAAAAACAAAGGGGTCCAGGAGAACTGGGCCTACTTCAAGGAACAATTGTTGAAGGCACAGGGACAGGCTGTGCCAATGTGCCGGAAGATGAGCTGCCGGGGCAGATGGCCAGCCTGGATGGGCAATGAACTTCTAAAAGAACTAAGGGAAAAAAAGAGGGTGTATCATCTTTGGAAGAAAGGTGAGGCAACCCACGGAATGTTTAAGGATGTTGCTAGGTCTTGTAGGAAGGAAATTAGGGTGGCAAAAGCACATTTGGAGCTTAGACTGGCCTCTGCTGTGAAGGACAACAAAAAGTCCTTCTATAAATACATTAATAGCAAGAGGAAGGGCAAGGACAACCTCCACTCCTTGGTGGACACAGAGGGGAACGTTGTAACAAAGGATGAGGAAAAGGCAGAGATACTTAACACCTTTGCCTCTGTTTTTACTAGCAGGACAAAATATCTTCCAGGCAGCTGGCCTTCAGAGCTGGCAGAAGGAGTCAGGGAGCAGCATAGTCTTCCTCTGTTCCAGAATGGGTAGTTGGTGATCTGCCCAGCCGCTTGGATCCCCACAAGTCCATGGGACCAGATGGGATCCATCCTAGGGTGCTGAGAGAGCTGGCAGAGGAGCTGGCCAAGCCGCTCTCCATCATTTTTCATCAGTCCTGGCTCCCTGGAGATGTCCCAAAGGACTGGAAGCTGGCCAACGTGGTGCCCATCCACAAGAAGGGCTGGTTGGATGAGCCAGAGAATTATAGGCTTGTCTGCCTGACCTCAGTACCAGGCAAGATCAGGGAACAGGTCATCTTGAGTGCAATAACACAGCACTTACAGGATGGCCAAGGGATCAGGCCCAGCCAGCATGGATTTAGGAAGGGCAGGTCCTGCCTGACCAACCTGATCTCCTTCTATGATCAGGTGACCTGCCTGGTGGATGTGGGGAGGCCTGTGGATGTAGTCTACCTGGACTTCAGCAAGGTCTTTGACACCGTCCCCCATAGGAAACTCCTGGCCAAGCTATCAGCCCATGGCTTGGATGGGAGCACACTGCGATGGGTTAGGAACTGGCTGGAGGGCCGAGCCCAGAGAGTGGTGGTGAATGGTGCCACATCCAGCTGGTGGCCAGTCACTAGTGGTGTCCCCCAGGGATCAGTGCTGGGCCCTGTGCTCTTTAACATCTTTATTGATGATCTGGACGAGGGCATTGAGTCCATCATCAGTAAATTTGTGGACGACACCAAGCTTGGGGCAGGAGTTGATCTGCTGGAGGGTAGAGAGGCTCTGCAGAGGGACCTCGACAGGCTGGGCAGAATCCAACAACATGAGATTTAACACATCCAAGTGCCAGGTTCTGCACATTGGCCACAACAACCCCATGCAGAGCTACAGGCTGGAGTCAGAGTGGCTGGAGAGCGTCCAGGCAGAGAGGGACCTGGGGGTGCTGGTTGATGGTAGGCTGAACATGAGCCTGCAGTGTGCCCAGGCAGCCAGGAGGGTCAATGGCATCCTGGCCTGCATCAGGAACAGTGTGGCCAACAGGAGCAGGGAGGTCATTCTGCCCCTGTACACTGCACTGGTTAGGCCACACCTCGAGTACTGTGTCCAGTTCTGGGCCCCTCAGTTTAGGAAGGATATTGACTTGCTGGAATGTGTCCAGAGAAGGGCAACGAAGTTGGTGAGGGGCTTGGAACACAAGCCCTATGAGGAGAGGCTGAGGGAGCTGTGGTTTCTTAGCCTGGAGAGGAGGAGACTCAGGGGTGACGTTATTGCTCTCTACAACTACCTGAAGGGGGGTTGTAGACAGGCAGAGGTTGGTCTCTTTTCCCTGGTAATCAGCACCGGAACAAGAGGACACAGTCTCAGGCTGTGCCAGGGGAGGTTTAAGTTGGACGTTAGGAAGAAGTTCTATACAGAGAGAGTGATTGCCCATTGGAATGGGCTGCCTGGGGAGGTGGTGGAGTCACCATCTTTGGAGGTGTTCAGGAGGAGACTTGATAGGGTGCTTGGTTGGATGGTTTAGTTGATTATGTGGTGTTGGATGATACGTTGGACATGATGATCTTGAAGGTCTCTTCCAACCTGGTCTATTCTATTCTATTCTATTCTATTCTATTCTATTCTATTCTATTCTATTCTATTCTATTCTATTCTATTCTATTCTATTCTATTCTAAATAAGACTCACTAGAATAGCGTAGAATAGAATAGGTCCCACAGCCGTTGCTCAGAAGCAGACAGGCTGAAAAGACAGACAGAACTGACGGAGACTCAAACAGAACTAAAACTTAAAGTTGCATTCTACAAATCTACCAATGAAATTCATTTAGAATATCTGAATGTTTTCAAAACATTCAGCCAGTGTGTTCCAGGAACTGTCACTTTCTTAAAGGCACAGCCTAAAACGGTTACACACAGTATCACCAAGGCTGGAAGAGACCTCAAGGATCATCGAGTCCAACCTGTCGCCACAGACCTCATGGCTAGACCATGGCACCAAGTGCCATGTCCAATAGTTTCCTCAGCTGTTCCTCACCAGTCCTGTTTTCCAGACCCTTCACCAGCTTTCTCTTCTCTGGACATGCTCAAGCACCTCAGTGTCTGGGGATCTATCCTATCAGATGCAGATGTGCAAATCCTGTTTTATGCATTGAATCTGCTGATGATACTCGATTATCATGCTGTGTCATGCCAGTTTTAAACTGAAAGTCCTGTCTGGAGCAATGTATTATGGGGCTTGAAGTTCAGATTATAACATGAGAGGCTTCCTGTTCTGGCTGCTGTTTTCCATTTCTGAGTTTGGAGTCTTGTTCTCTTCTCCTGGGGTGGGCATGGGATGGGAAAGATGGGGAGCTAGCTTGCTGGCTTCTGATGCTTCTTTCTGCATTTTGCTATGCTTTTTCTGCAAATAGGCTAAGGTAATTGCGCATTGTTATCACTTTTTTTTTTTTTTTCTCATTAAATCTCTTCATCTCAACTCAGAGGTTTTTTTGTGTGACTTTCCATCACTTCTGTGTAGAGGGAAAAAGGCTGTTTAACACATTACATCCTTTCAGTAGGTCCTGGGCTGAGCTGTTCAAGCTGAAGTACTGTAACTATTCCCAGGCAAGAACAGTACCTTCTCTTATCCTTCATGATTGAATCTCCAAAGATGGTGCATTTTCACTTGTGGGACAAATGGATCATTCCATGTTCTGGTCCTTGAATCACCCACACTGTAGTTATATTTAATGCTATTGCTTCACTGGATATATGCAGTTATTCTCTGTTTATTCCCTTTGACCTGTCTCCAACAAATTAAGCAGAATGCTGCTCTTCCTGTTGCAATGTCAGTATGTCTTTGATGGTTTACAGCAGAACTATGTGTAGCAACCAGGCAACTTGAGTCACTTGCCATGTAAATATTCCATAAGTTCAATATTTTTTCACCAATATTCATTTGCTAATGGTGTTGGCACATTACTACCTCCTCTCATCATAATGAAGGATTCGTGCCCAAATTACATCATTTTGTGGCACTTTGGGCCATGATTTAATGGCCACAGTTGTCTTAGATTGACAGCTGGACTCAATGATCTTAGAGGTCTTTTCCAATTGAAAGAATTCTATGATTCTGATTCTAACTGAAGAATATATTGGAAATTATATGTTTCACCCAGTTTTCATTCCATATCTTTTAACAGCTGAATATTAGACCACAAGACAATATGTGGAAGAACTGGTAAGGGCCATGTTGATGTTCATTGGCAATTAAGCTACTGAGTTTTGTAAAATGGTCTACAACACTCAGTTTTTCTTTCTATTCTGACATTCTGCTACAGACATCTACATATTGTGACAGCTCCTGGAATACAGAGCTTTTGGTTCTTAATCAAAAAGGGATTGGACATGCCACTTGAAGCCATGATTTGGTTATCATGAGGTGTTAGGTATTAGGTAATAGGTTGGACTTGATGTTCTCTGAGGTCTTTTCCTCGAGCACAAGCACTACAAGGAGAGGCTGAGGGAGCTGGGATTGTTTAGCCTGGAGAAGAGAAGGCTCAGGGGAGACCTTATTGCTGTCTACAACTACCCAAAGTGTGGTTTTAGCCAGGAGGGGGTGGGTCTCTTCTCCCAGGCAACCAGCAACAGAACAAGAGGACACAGACTCAAGCTGTGCCAGGGAAGGTTTAGGCTGGATGTTAGGAAGAAGTTCTTCACAGAAAGAGTGACTGGCCATTGGAGGTAATGGAGTCACCATCCCTGGAGGTGTTTAAGAAGAGACTAGATGGGGTGCTTGGTGCCATGGTATAGTTGACTAGATAGTGTTGGATGATAGGTTGGACTAGATGATCTTTGAGGTCTCTTCTGACCTTATTGATTCTATGATTCTGTTCTATGATTCTGGTTGATTCTTTAACTCTATGATTTATAAGGGGAAAAAAATGGTGGATCCAGGAAACCTTAATTCCAGTTACTTAATGACTGCAAAAGGTTTTAGTGGAGATAAAATTAGTACATGTTGATGAATTGCTTGTACAAAAACTTCCTAAGTTTGTTCCAGAAGGTGCTCCAAAGAATGGGTGTTGAGGGTGCTAGGCCTTGAGAAACAGAGGTATTGAAAATTGCAGTTTGGGTTGTACAGTGTGTGCACATCCTTGTGTAAGGTGTTGTTTTGCTCTTGGGGAAAACAGTCTCCTGCTGATGCTTGGTCTAGATGGCACACCTTTGTTACGCATCAGCTAGCAGAATGCCACTGATTGTACTCAGCGATAAGGGCTAGTTTAACAACTCCTTGCTTGTTGACAAGTGAGTTAATTCAGAGAGTTCATATGAACAAGCAGATGCTGCAGAATGAGCATGGAGAGCTAGTAGCTGAAGCTGGTTGCTGTTCAGGTTGCAAACAGAGGGATTGCAATGGAAATTAATGGAAATTTAATATCAATGGAAATTGAATTTCAAATATTTTTCCCAATTTATATAGGATGAACTGACCAAGTAACTTTTAACAGAACAAAATGAGCTCTGTTTTCCTAGAATGGCAGAGAATACTTCCTGGAATGCTGGAAGAACTGTAAGAACTCTTTATAAATCTGTTACTACCATCAAAAAGCAGCAACTAAAAATCTATGTGAAGTGTATGGTTGGTTTTGGTGCTATCTGTACAGAAGAATCCATGCTGAGTGACTCCAGAATGTCTCAAACATTCAATAACAATGGAAACAGCCAAGTGGGATCCCCTTTGGAATAAATCAAAGTCCATTCTCAAACATAAATATATTCTTTTGAGAAAATTGTCATGCATTCCTTCCAAAGCAAGACATCTAAGGGTAAACCATATTAAGTCCAAGCGTCATTCCAACTGCTTTTTTAGACTGTTTTGTTGCAGTATCCAAGGAGAAGCAAAGATAGATACGGTACTATTTTGCCACCTAATATCCTGCTATTTATTCAATCTGAACATAAACATTTGCTCTGGACTGATGTCCTGGCAACTTCTGCTGACTGGCCCAACTAAGACATGATTGCTAATGGTTCAGTGGCAGGTTATTTTGCCCATTCTTTCCACTTTCGGGTGGCTCTTTTACACCAGAGACTGGTAGTTAAGCAGCAACACCTGCTGTCTCATATGAATTAATAAATCAATACTGTCCCATCACCACTTTTTCTTTTCTGTTTTCTTTCTTATAACTTGCAGCTCAAAATAGATAGCTAAGCCATTTCCTTTCACAGGCCAGACTTATGTACAAAAAAGGCTTGCAAGATGTGGAATTCACTTCAGCAGAAGCTGGCACCAAAGTTTTCTTCTTGTCCATGTAGAATGGAAGCACTACTGTGTGGAACCATATGTCCCTACTCTCCAGAAAGTCAAGGGTGCTTAGCTCTTTGCCTTCCAAAAGTCCTGAAGGGATTCCATTAGCTTCAGTCAAGTTGCTGTATTTATACCAACATAACAAACTGGAGGCAATATGACTCCAGCCCGAAGCCCACTTAAGTAATTGTTAGTGTTGACATTTAATTTAATTGGATTTGGACTGATGCCCAAGAGAGGAGTCCACAGCAATCTATTAATTGAACATGTATTTTCCAGATGTCCATTTTCATTTCATCCTTTGTTCTCTTGTCAAAAGTTTAGCACTTGAACTCTGGATGTTTTCAGAAATGATCTATTAAAACTTAATAGGCTTTATTTATTTTCCTTTTTATTTTTTTTTAATGGATGTTTTTACATTAATTTTTGTGTCTCAGTGGGACAAATTGTGTCCATTACTTGTTCTGCATATGTGACCTGGTGGAAATGAGTGAGCAACCACACTTTGGTTTGCTTGTGGTTATTTTTAAACTTTGGTCAGTAGGGAGACAAAAACCTAACATCTTGCAATTTGTAGTGTTGTCCTTAGAGCTTTCTTCAATTCCTGTACTCAGTCCCATATATTGCAAAGGAATTAATCTGTCAGGACTGGAAACACTACCTGTAATTCTGGGACCCCCCAACACAAGATGGACATGGAACTGTTGGAGCGGGTTCAGGCCACAAAGATGATTAAAGTGCTGCAGCACTTCCTCTGTGGGAACAGGCTGCAAGAGCTGGGATTGTTCAGCCTGGAGAAGAGAAGGCTTGGTGGGACCTTTGACTATCTGAAGGGGGCCTGCAAGAAAGATGGTGAGGGACTATTTACAAGGGCTTGTGGTGATAGGACAATGACAAATGGCTTTGAGCTGGAAGAGGGGAGATTTAGACTGGATATTAGGAAGAAATGCCCTCTCCCTGAAAGTGTTCAAGGTCAGGATGAATGAGGCTTGGAGCAAGCTGGTCTAGTGGAATGTGTTTCTGCAAAAAGTGTTTGAACTAGATGATGTTTAAGGTTCCTTCCAATCGAAACCATTCTATGAATCTATAAAGAGCTGCAATTGTCTTATACACGTTGCATTTTCTTTCCACTCAACCTGGCCTTGAAAACCTCCAGTGAGGAGGCATCCATAACTTCCCTGGGCAACCTGTTCACGTGTCTCACCACCCTCACCGGCAAGAGTTTCTTCCTAACATCCAGTCTAAATCACCTCTCTTCCATCTCAAAACCATCCCCCCTCAACCTGTCACTACAAGCCCCTGCAAAAAGTCCCTCCACAGATTACTTTCAGGCCTCCTTCAGGTACTGGAAGGCTGCTATAAGGTCTCTCCAGAGCCTTCTCTTCTTCAGGCTTAACAGCCGCTACTGTTGCAGTCTGTTGCCACAGCAGAGGCGCTCCAGCCCTCTGACCAGCCCTCTGATCATATTTGTGGCCCACCTCTGGACCTGCTCCAACAGTTCCAAGTCTTTCTGTGTTGGGGGCACCAACACCGGACACAGTACCCCAGGTGGGGTCTCATGAGAGCAGAGTAGAGGGGCAGAATCACCTCCCTCATGCTGCTGATCGCACTTTTGTTTCAGCCCAGGACACACTTGCCTTCCAGGTTGTCGGTGCATGTTGCTGCCTCACGGTTTGTTTTTCATGAGCTTTTTTTTCTGTAGCTGCTGTGGTCAGGTGACAATCACTGAAGAGGACTTCTCAGATAATCACTACATTTATTTAAAGCAATTAGCTACATTTTATCAACTTTCTTCCAGACAGGAGCTTCCACCTCAGTTATTAACATGTTGGCTGTGGTGCTGAGCCAAAACGTCTCATGAGCCAGCAGTAGTAGCCTGTAGATTTCTAATGGCTGAAGGACTTGAAAGCAAAAAGCTCCTGAAAATAACTATTAGTAAGAGAATTACAGATTAGAAGAAGCTGCTTGCTTTCAGTGAACACCAGCTGAGGAAGTAAAGCTTAGTCTATAAATAAAAATTTAGCAGAGCAGATTGATTTTTTATTTGGCATAAAATGCTGTCTGATAAAAATCAATTTCCCAAATACATTTCATTAAAGAAAAAATAAATGTTTTCTTTAGTAGTGCTGAAATGCTCCTTTGACAATAAAAAAAAAAAAAAAAAAAAAAAGAGAGGGATAAAAAAGCAGGAAAAAAAAAAAAGAGGGTTTCATCAAATTATTAGAATCTGAAATCTGAAATACATTCTTAGCTTGTGTCAGGAATAGCGTGAGCAGCAGGACCATAGTAGTGATTTTCTCCCTGTAGTCAGCACTAGTGAGGCAATGCCTTGAGCACTGGGTTCATTTTTGGGGCTCTCAGTAGAACAAGGACATGATCCTGAGAGCTAGAACCTAGTCTAGTGGGAGTTTTTCCTATCCATGGCAGAAGGGTTGGAAGCAGATAATATTTAAAGTCCCTTGCAACCTAAAACATCCTATGAATCTATGAACAGAGCTGGTGAAGAGTCTGGAGAACAGGTCTCATGAGAAGCTACTGAGGGAACTGAGGTTGTTTAGCCTAGAGAATAGAATAGAATAGAATAGAATAGAATAGAATAGAATAGACCAGACCAGACCAGACCAGACCAGACCAGACCAGACCAGGTTGGAAGAGACCTTCAAGATCATCATGTCCAACCCATCATCCAACACCACCTAATCAACTAAACCATGGCACCAAGTGCCCCATCCAGTCTCTTCCTATACACCTCCAGTGATGGTGACTCCACCACCTCCCTGGGCAACACATTCCAGTGGCAAATCTTGCTCTCTCTATGAAGAATTTCTTCCTAACATCCAGCCTAAACCTCCCCTGCTGTAGCTTGAGACTGTGTCCTCTTGTTCTTGTGCGGGTTGCCTGGGAGAAGAGACCAACCCCCACCTGGCTACAACCTCCCTTCAGGGAGTTGTAGACAGCAATAAGGTCTCCCCTGAGCCTCCTCTTCTGCAGGCTAAGCAACCCCAGCTCCCTCAGCCTCTCCTCATAGGTCTTGTGCTCCAAACCCCTCACCAGCTTTGTTGCCTTTCTATGGACACATTCTAGCAAGTCAACATCCTTCCTAAACTGGGGGGCCCAGAACTGGACACAGAAGAGGCTGAGGGGAGACCTTCTCTCTCTCTAACTACCTGAATGGAGGTTGTAGTAATAAGAAAGCCAGGAAGGGAGTTTTTACAAGAGCTTGTAGTAATAGGATAAGGGAGGATAACTTTAAGCTGGAAAAGGGGAGATTGAAACTAGATGTTAGGAAGAAATTATCTTCAGTGAGGGTGGTGAGACACCAGAATGGGTTGCCCAGACAGGCCATGGAAGTCTCCTCTCTGGTTTGTTCAAGGCAAAGTTGGATGAGGCTTTGAGCAACACGGTCTTATGCAGAGCAACTGAAGGAACTGGGGTTGTTTAGTTTGAAAAAGAGGAGGCTACGGGAAGACCTCACTGCTCTCTACAACTACCTGACAGGGCATTGTGGAGAGGCTGGTGCTGGTCTCTTCTCACAGGTAATTAGTGACAGAACAAGAATGAACAGCCTCAAGATGGAGCTAGGCAGGTTTATGCTGGACATTCGGAAAAAAAATTTTCCATGAAGAGTGGTCAGTGCTGCCCAGGGAGGTGGTTGAGTCACCAGCTCTGGATGTGTTGTTTGGATGTGATGCCTGGGGATATGGTTTAGGGGTGAACCTTGTAGAGTAGGGTTACTGGTTGGACTTGGTGATCATGGAGGTCTTTTCCAACCTGGATGATTCTGTGATTCTGTGACAACGAGTGGCTGTACTCTGATAAAATTCTTTACCTGCAGAACCATTAATAAAGCAGAAAAGAGAAAATTTAGCAACTAACTCAGCCAGTTCATGTTTTAATGAAGGTTTATTTTCACTAAAGTTCAGTAGAATGTTGAAGTTCTTCACTATTTCAGTCAGTACTGGTTGCTTTACATAATGTTTGCATGTAACACTTCAGTTCCTAATCACTATGAATACAAAGCTGCAGACTATGTCCACCAAATAAATTTAATTTGGAGTTATGTTAAATTCTAATCTAGTTGCTCCCAATCTGAAGCTTTCTTTGGCACAAGCAAAAAAAATCTCTCCTCCAAATCACAGATAGGTAGTGATAAATACTGATGGAATATGATGTCCAATATAGACACCTCTAAGACTTTGATCCTCAAAAGATGTTTGGCCTAGATTGATTAACATCTTCAAAATTCCTCCTAAAGAGGATAAAATCTCACAAAGGATCAATAATTCTGTACCAAGTCATGTGTAAACTTCTGCCTGCCTGTGCTGTGCTTTGTACTGCCTTAGCTCTTCCCAGTTCAGACCAGACTGGAAAAGAAACATGAAAATATTGAAAAATTTCACTCTTTCTATGGCATTTGAATCCCCCAAAGAACAAGATTTACAGGACATTTTGTGGAAAATTGAGAGATTTAGTCAAACTACACTAGTCACCTAAACAGCTCCAGCTGCACTGGCTTTTCTTTTGACCACAGTACATAGGAGCCACAGCTGGTAGGTGTTCCATGTATGAACTGTAAGTGCAAAAATAGAAGCGGTGCCCTTAACAATTTGATCCAAGGTAAATATCACAAAGAAAAGCATGCAGTGTGCAAAAAGAGGAAGTTAAAGAACTGCACATTCTGTTTGCTTAATTATTTGTGAGGTATATATTTTTTAATTGCTTATAAGTAGAGTGCCATTTGTCTACCTTAATGCAGCTCTGTGACACTCTCAAATGTTCTTGCATCAGTCTGGCCTTGAGATACAATTTGATGGAAAAGAAAAAAAGATCTTAGAGACCTTTTTAAAGGAATGTGCTTAACTCCAAAGTAGTACAGATAGGCAAATAAGTTGCATGTTCCATTATGGGGGTACCATTGAGCACAAGCCCTACAAAGAGAGGCTGAGGGAGCTGGGATTGTTTAGCCTGGAGAAGAGAAGGCTCAGGGGAGACCTTATTGTTGTCTACAACTACCTGAAGGGTGGTTGTGGTCAGGAGAGGGTTGATCTCTTCTCCCAGGCAACCAGCACCAGAACAAGAGGACACAGTCTCAAGCTGCACCAGGGGAAGTTTAGGCTTGAGGTTAGGAGAAAGTTCTTCACAGAAAGAATAATTTGCCATTGGAATGTGCTTCCCACGAAGGTGGTGGAGTCACCATCCCTGAAGGTGTAAAAGAGGGGATTGGACGTGGCACTTGGTGCTATGGTTTAGTCATGAGGTCTGTGGTGACAGGTTGGACTTGATGATTTTTAAGGTCTTTTCCAACCTTGGTGATTCTTTGTGTGTGTGTGTGTGTGTGACCCCACCAGTCACAAAGAGGTCTGTCACTTGGCCAGGCTGTGTAGGAGTGGCCATCTCCTTAGTGCAGTGATGGAAGAGAATATGAAACTTTGCTTTCAGATTTTGCAGATATTGGATGATGACAGAATTGTGAGCTTTCATGTCTGGAGTTCAAATCCAGTTCTTAAGAGTATTGTCCACTTTAGTGATTCACTCTGTTCCCTTCACTTTTTTTCCAAGAAAGATTTCATCTATCTCAGCCAGTTCATTCAGGATTTTCCCATATCTCTGCCTCACCTCTATTTCTGATCTCTGTCCAACTCATTCCCAAAATACACAGTCTCAAACAACTCTCAGTTGTTTTGTAGTTTGTTTGTTTTTCCAGTGTGCTCTCTGACTTCCCACTCATCAGGTCCTAGTATCATCTCTCCAGATTCCATATTATCTTTACCTACAACCCCAGATGAATGTGTGATACATTAAGCAGTTTTCTTTGAGTCTTTGTGTATTTCCCCCTTTCATTGCATTTGTTCAAACACTTTCTACCCCACTCCACCTATCTAGTTTCTTCTTTTTCTAACAAATGCATCTTTGGCCCGGACAATGTCTGCAAAGGCTGCTTCTGAACTGCTTCTGAACTTGAACTACAATGAGAAAAACGTTACCTCTGAGCAAGACTCAGCTCCACCCAGGCAGAGATAATAATACTCCTGAGATACAACTGCAAGAACAGATTCTGAGAACAGCAATTCACAATGTTTTGTAGAATGTTTTGTGGATTAATTTCATTTGACAAATATAATAATATTATCTGTTTTGATGGATTTAACTTTCTGCTTCCTGCACATTACAGCTGTTGTCTTGTTCCCTGGCTCGCCTGGAGCACTGACTGCAGAAGATCCATCCCAGTGAGATAGATATAGCATGGGTAGGTAGAGCTTAGGCATGTAAGGCCCACCTGTGACAGGAGGCACTCAGCTGAGGCTTCCTCCACGCAAATCCCAACCTTCTGGAATCATTATGTGTCCTCTCAGAAGTTAGAGAAAAGACTGAGAGACCTGGGACTCTTTAGTCTGGAGAAGAGCAGACTGAAAGAACTTAATAATGTCTATAAATATCTGAAGGGTAGGTGTCAAAAAGAAAGAGACAGTCTCTTTTTAATGCTGCCCAGTGATAAGACAAGGGATAACAGATACAAACTGGGATACAGGAAGTTCCACCTCAATGGGAGGAAAAATGTCTTTCTTGATAGGGTGCTTGGCTGGATGGTTTAGTTGATTAAATGGGTTGGGTGATAGGTTGGACGTGATGATCTTGAAGGTCTCTTCCAACCTGGTCTATTCTATTCTATTCTATTCTTGTGAGGGTGATGGAGTCCTGGAGCAGGATGCTCAGAGAGACTGTGGAGCTTCCTCCTTTGGAGAGTTTCAAGACCCAGCTGGTCCTTTGTGACCTGCTGTGGGTGATCCTGCTTTGGCAGGGGGATTGAACTTGATGATCTCCAGCGGTCCCTTCCAACCCCCAACATTCTGTGATTCTGTGCTCCTCTGATTATTCAAAGCTTAGAGCCTGAAGAAATGTGGGTAAGTTTGGTAGTTTTCAAAAGGAATAAGTTGTATTCTTGGCCCACAAGCCATCAGTCTGTAGCATGTCAAGTTCCTGCTCCAAAAAAAATTAGGGACTCTAGTAAAAGAAAAAAAAATTCCCAGACTTTTCACACATGGACGAAAACTTATGTTTGTCATTGGCCTCATTCTTGGAAACAGCTGAGCTCTGGTTTTGCTGCAATTTTCCAAAAAAAAAAGGTCACCCCAAGGCTAAGGCTCAGCATGGAAAATATCAGTTCAAAAGATTTCAGTTTTTCCAAGTTACTAACAACTGAGAATTCAGTCTTACAATAAGGAGTACCAGGCACTTCTCTTATATAATATCATACTAATCTGTATGTACACGTTTTTCCCTATGCAGATGGGGCACCTGGGAAGTGCCAAGTAAATATCTAAAGAGCAGGGGTCAAGAGGATGGGGCTGAGCTCTTTTCACCCAGGAGGTTCCATCTGAACATCAGGAAAAGTTTCTTTCTTTTGAAGGTGGTGGAGCCTGGAGCAGGTTGCCCAGAGAGGTTGTGGAATCTCCTCTGGAGATTTTCAAAACCCATTTGGGTATGTCCCTGGGCAACCTAATCTAGGCAAACATGCTCTAGCAGGGGGTTTGGACTAGATGGTTTCTGGAGATCCAAATGCAACCATTCTGTGATTCTGTACTTCCCCACTCTGAAACCAGTTCAGTTAGTAGCTTCAATTTAGTGGAGCATGCTGAGATGATTTCTAAACAATTGATAACTCTTCACTTTGTGCAATAAGTGCCAATGCTCTTCAGCACTTTTTTGATGTAAAATGGTAAAACTAGGAGTTTTGTCCTGGTTCAAGGTAGACAAGAAGAAAACATGCTCAGTGCTGTGAGTTCCCAGGTCAGTCTCTGCTCAGGAGCAGTGCTTTCTGCAGCTCAGGGCAGATTGGCACGGGGGTTGCTGCTAGCAGTGACAGTACTGATGGGGAGAATTAGCATCAAGGGTTGAGGTGCAAACCATGGGCATTGATACATCTTGTGTGGCACTTTGGGCTGCAGGAAGTGAAAGCCTTCAGTTGTGGGGAGGAGGGGACAGGAGAGGTGACACTAAACTATCCAAAACCAGATACCATTCCAGGGGCATGGAATGCCACAGGGCATCATATTCAGTATAAAGCTGAGCAATCACAAGGATCAAGTCTTCTCTTCTTCAATGGCTGTCATCAGAAGAGGACTCCATCCATTCTTCCTTTGATCCTGACCCATGAGTTTCTGAATCCAGTCCCAGAGCCCAGCTTCTGAAACTGGCTCCTTTCTGCTTCTGTGTCCAGTCTGCGCCTTCCCCAGTGCCTGCCCACAGCATCAGTGGTGATGGTGAGTAATTGCTATCAGGAGTTAGGTTGAATTTTGTGTGTGTGTGTGTATATTTGTGTATCTTATGTTTTATTGTTATTATTTTCATTAAAGTAATTCTAGTTTTCCTTCCCACTCCATCAGTCACTCTCCCTTATTCCCTTTCTCTTCCCTTTGGGAAGCAGAGGGGTTGATACAGAGCATCTATCACTCATTCAGTGTCAGGCCCAGCATCAACCAATGGCAAGTTTAAAGAAGTATGCTTACTCCTCTCAGGTGACTCTGTGCCAGTTTATTGAATATCACTGTCAGAATCTAAATGCAGGTGATTCTAAGTTTTTAAACATGTGCAACTGGAGAATGGGTAAGTATCATGGAATCATTGAATCAATAAGGTTGGAAAAGACCTCAAAGATCATCAAGTCCAACCTGTCACCAAAGACCTCATGACTCCAAGTCATGAGGTGACCTCATGGCACCAAGTGCCACGTCCAATCCCCGCTTGAACACCTCCAGGGATGGTGACTCCACCACCTCCCTGGGCAGCCCATTCCAATAGCTAATAACTCTCTCCATGAAGAACTTTCTCCTCACCTCAAGTCTAAACTTCCCCTTGTGCAGCTTGAGACTGTGACCTCTTGTTCTGGTGCTGATTGCCTGGGAGAAGAGACCAACCCACTTCTGGCTACAATCACCCTTCATGCAGTTTTAATTAGATCCTCTTTGCTTTTAAATCACTATGGCATATCTGGCCTCACATCGCTTTAATAAAGATGATGTGTATAGTAACTTGGATCATATTAGAATAGATTAAACCAGGTTGGAAGAGACCTTCAAGATCATCACGTCCAACCTATTATCCAACCCATTTAATCAACTAAACCATGCAACCAAGCACCCTATCAAGTCTCCTCCTGAACACCTCCAGTGATGGTGACTCCACCACCTCCCTGGGCAGCCCATTTCAATGGGCAATCACTCTTTCTATGAAGAACTTTCTCCTCACCTCAAGCCTAAACTTCCCCTGGTACAGTTTGAGACTGTGTCCTCTTGTTCTGGTGCTGGTTGCCTGGGAGAAGAGATCAACCCCCACCTGGCTACAAACTCCCTTCAGGTAGTTGTAGACAGCAATAAGGTCTTCCTTAAGCCTCCTCTTCTCCAGGCTAAGCAATCAGCCTCTCCTCATAGGGCTTGTGCTCGAGGCCTCTCCCCAGCATCATTGCCCTTCTCTGGACACATTCAAGTGTCTCAAAGTCCTTCTTAAATTTAGGAGCCCAGAACTGAACACAGTACTCAAGGTGTGGCCTAACCAGTACATGGGCAGAATGACCTCCCTGCCCCTACTGGCCACACCATTGGCCTTCTTGGCTACCTGGGCACACTGCTGGGTCATGTTCAGCCTACTATCAACCAGTACCCCCAGGTCCTTTTCTGCCTGGCTGCTCTCCAACCACTTTGTCCCCAGCCTGTAGCACTGCATGGGGTTGTTGTGATCGAAGTGCAGCACCCGGCGCTTGGACTTGTTGAATGACATCATGTTGGACTCTGCCCATCTGTCCAGCCTTGTCAAGGTCCCTCTGCAGAACTCTCCAATCCTCTGACAGATCAACACCTGCCCCCATCTTGGTGTCACCTGCAAATTTACTGATGATGGACTCAATCCCCTCATCCAGATCATCAATGAATATATTGAACAGGATGGGGCCCAGCACTGATCCCTGGGGGACACCACTAGTGACTGGCTGCCATCTGGATGTGGCACCATTCACCATCACTCTCTGGGCATGGCCCTCCATCCAGTTCCTAACCCAGCACTGCTGTCCAAGCCACGAGCTGCCAGCTTGGCCAGGAGTTTGCTGTGGGGGATGGTGTCAAAGGCCTTGCTGAAGTCCAGGTAGACTATTCACACCAGATTGGAAAGAATTAGAAGTTTAAACAGAATTATTAATCATAACTACATATAACAGTACAAAGCATATAAAATACAGAAATCCACAGTACAGACTACATACCAAGAAAAACCTTCTTCCCAGCCATGCCTTATTACCCAGACCTCAGTGCTCTTTTCTCCCCTCTATGTCTCCTTACATTAGCCCCAACCAGGCCAGAATTGCATAGAAAATATTAGCTAGGCTGCTCAAGGCGGCAGATAGACCCCAAATTCTCCCCCATACCAGATAAGAGCTTGTGCCTTAGCAGGAGAAGAGAGAGGGGAGAAAAGAGAAAGAGCTAGCCACGCAGCCTGCTTATAAAGAGATAGTAGAATTATGGGACAGAATAACTATTTACAATTTCCTGGGTTAAGTCTAGCCCTTTGGAGGGCTATACTCTATGCTTTAAGACATCACAATGTCTTAAACCCACGACACAATGAAAGGGTTCTCAAAGACTGGAACAGGCTCCCGGGGAGGGGTTTGAATCCCCATCCATGGAGATGTTGAAAAGAGGCAAATATGGTTCTAAAGAGCCCAAATTCCCACAGTCTGTTTTCATAGGCCACAGAGGTGGATGCAGTAGTCCAGGTAAGGTCTCTTCAGAGCAGAGGGGAGTGGCAGAATCTCCTCTCTCAACCTGCTGGCCACACTTCTGTTGATGCAATCCAGAGTATGGTTTGCAAGTGCATATTTCTGGATCATGTTCATCTTTTGATGCAATCCAGTGTATGGTTTGCAAGTGCACATTGCTGGCTCAGGTCCAGCTTTATGTCCACCAGTACCACAAAGTCTTTTTCTGCAGGTCTGCTCTCAATTTCATCATCCCCCAGCTTGCCCAGGCAGCCAAGAGGGCCAATGGCATCCTGGCCTGCATCAAGAACAGTGTGGCCAGCAGGAGCAGGGAGGTCATTCTGCCCCTGTACACTGCACTGGTTAGGCCACACCTCGAGTACTGTGTCCAGTTCTGGGCCCCTCAGTTTAGGAAGGATGTTGACTTGCTGGAACGAGTCCAGAGAAGAGCAACAAAGTTGGTGAGGGGTTTGGAACACAAGCCCTATGAGGAGAGGCTGAGGGAGCTGGGGCTGCTTAGCCTGGAGAAGAGGAGACTTAGGGGTGACCTTATCACTCTCTACAACTACCTGAAGGGAGGTTGTAGACAGGCTGATGATGGTCTCTTCTCCCAGGCACCCAGTACCAGAACAAGAGGACACAGTCTCAAGCTGCGCCAGGGGAGGTTCAGGTTGGATGTTAGGAAGAAGTTCTATACAGAAAGAGTGATTGCGCTATGGAATGGGTTGCCCGGGGAGGTGGTGGAGTCGCCGTCATTGAAGGTGTTCAGAAGGAGACTTGACGGGGTGCTTGGTGCCATGGGTTAGCTGTTTGGGTGGGTTGGATTGGTTATGGGTTGGACACGATGATCTTGAAGGTCTCTTCCAACCTGGTTTGGTTTATTCTAATAATAAAGTTTATTTATTCTAGTAATGGGTTTCCAGATTACCCCAACCCAGGTTCAGGACCTTACACATTCGCTCATCGAACCTCATACGTTCAATATGCTTTGAGTTCAATATGCATTGCTTTAGTTTGTCAGTAGTCTCACTGAATACATTTTCATAAGATTAGGGTCAAAACCATAATTTTAATAGCTGCTACAAATTTCAGACTTGATTTAAATTAGAAGTGAAGCTTACCTGTAACGATATGAGCTGCAAGAAGTAAATCAGATGGCTAACATAAACTACTTCAGGTTAAATTTTGACCTTGCAGTTCCAGCTTTTCTGATGTGGTGTAAAAGAAGAAAGGGGAAGGAAAAAAGGGAGGTTGAAGTCAGAAAGCTCCAAATGAGAATTCTAGTGCATTTTATTTGGTGGAAAATCTGGGTGATGCATGACAAAATACAGTATGGTCAGAAGGCATCCAAGGCAGAGACCTTGGAAAGTTTCATTTTGATTGCAGTATCATTAATCTTAATTAGCATTATGCAGCCTCCAACTGGCAGAGCAAATATTATAAGCTATTCACATATTCCATGACTGCAAGACCCTCTTCCCTCTGAGTGTTTAGATAATGTTCTGCAATTTGCTTCTTGCTTACCATTTTGAGAAATTTTCATAGACTCATACAATCACTAAGGTAGTAAAGGATCTTTAGCATTGAGTCCAACTGTCAACTTAAGACCACCATGGCCATTAAACCATGTCCCAAACTGCCATGTCCACACATTTCTTGAACACCTCCAGGGATGGTAACTCCACCACCTCTCTGGGCAACCTGTTCCAATGCCTGAGCACTTTTCAGTGAAGATATTTTTCCTAATGTTCAATCTAAATGTCCCCTGGTGATAGTTGAAGCCATTTCCTTTCATCTGATTCCCCAGCTACTTGATATAACATTGCTTCTTGACATTGCCCTACTGAAAAGCTAGTTAGTAGCTTCTGCAAGAAGGGACAGCTTTTCTTCTTGGGTGTCTGAGAAGAGAATGAAGAAAGCTCCTAGGAAGCCACAGAAGAACATTAAGTGATACAATGAGTGTTCATTGCTTAACTACATTTTGTCAAAGATGACAATTGCCACTTGAACAAAACGCGGATAAAAAGTAGTGTTCAACCAAGAGAGAATTAGAAGGCAGATCTTACTCTGCATAGAGGTTCATATAGAAGGGCATCAAAAGAGAGAAGTCTCCAGGAAGACATTATAGCAGCCCTCCAGTACTTGAAGGAGGCTACAAGAAACATGAAACACCTTTTTTTACAAGGGTTTGTAGTGATATGGCAAGAAGCAACATCTTTAAGCTTGAGGAGGGTAGATTAAGGCTGGATATTAAGAAGAAATTCTTTACAGTGAGGTTGGTGGGACACTAGGACAGGTTGCCGAGGGAACTTGTGTATGCCCCCTCCCTGGAAGTGGTCAAGGCCAAGCTGGATGAGGCCTTGAGCAACCTGGTCTAGTGGAAGGTGTCCCTGCCCATGGCAGGGAGTTTGGAACTAGATGATCTTTAAGGTTCTTTCCAGCCTAAACCATTCTATGAATGTATGGAGAAAAAAAAAAGGTCGTCCTTTTTCTGTTTTGAAGTTCAGCTGTCCCTCCACCGTCCCTTATCCCTACTTACAGCAATTACTTTTGATGACAAAAATAAAGTTTATCTTCCACATTCATAACAGTCATTGACAGAGTTTCCAGGTGTTCCTGAAGACCAAAAATCTCCAGGCAGGACAGACAAAGTATCTTTCATATCTACTTTCTCCTCCGGATATGTTGTGGAACTCATGTCTTAATTAAAATATTCCATTATGCTGTTTTGAGATAGGACAGAATTTGCTGGTCCTTTGACCTTGACAAAAGTCAAAACATTGGCCTCCCTTGGGAATGTTTGCCATGTACATACTGAAATGTGTATATATCTTGACAAATGTGCTGCTGAACTCCATAAATGCATTAAACCCATAAGAATATAAAGATAACAATCAGACTGCTACATTGCCATAAATCATTATCTAAGAACCTTGGAGAGAAAAAAAAAATCCAATTATTAGTACTTCGGCCTTTTAATGTTTTGTTTACATTGTTGTTCAATATTAATCTCTCTTGTTTACAGCAACAGTGTTCAGTAAGGAAAATGCAGAGAGGTCAGCAAATAGTAATGAGACATAAAAGTTTAAAGCAGAGTTTTGTAAATCTAATCATATTTTATAGCCTTTTAAAGGTATATAGGGACTTCTACATATCAGTGCCTTACTTGCTTGAAGGCAATTTAAAGCAAAGCTATGAATTTGACATTTTAATGTCAGGTTAAAATGCATCACAGAACCACTTGCTAATTATAGAATAATGAAATTGTTTCACTTGGAAAAGACCTTTAAGATCATCTAGTCAACTGTTCTCTAACTCTACCAAGGTTGGTGCCAAATCATGCCCCCCCAGCACCACATCTCTGCCTCTTAGAAACATCTCCAGGGATGGGGATTCAACCACCTCCCTAGGAGCTTGTTCTACTCTTTGAGCGTCCTTTCCATGAAAAAGTTTCTTCTCATGCTCAACATAAACCTTCCCTGGTGCAGATGAGGCTGTTTCCTCTTGTCCTACCACTTGTTACTAGGGAGAAGGGAACAATGCCAAATCCCAATCTCATTCCAACTTCTTTTCAGAGAGTCCTAGACAGTGAGAAGGTCTGCCCTCGAGCCTACTTGTCTTCAGACTAAACAACCCCAGTTGTTTCAGCTGCTCCTCACCAGACCTGTTCTGCAGAACCTTCACCAGCTTTGTGGCCCTTCTCTGGACCTGCTCCAGCACCTTAATGCCTTTCTTGAGTGAGAGTCCCAAAACTAAACCGAGTGTTTGAGGTATGGCCTCTCTAGTGCTGAGTCCGAGGGAAAATCACTTCCCTGGTCCTGCTGATCACACTGTTCTAGATCCAGGTCAGGAGGCTGTTGGCCTTCTTGGCTACCCGGGGCACACACTGGCTCATGTTTAGCCACCTGTTGATCAGCACTTCCAGGTTGTTTTCTCCTGGGCAGCTTTCCAGCCACTCTGTCCCCAAGCTTGTGACTCTGCAAGGGGTTGTTTGAAGATCAGGTTTGCTTCAGCAACCCATGCTGACTGGGCCAGATCACCTGGTTGTCCTACCCATGCTGCGTAATGGCTCTGAAGAT